>NC_080185.1:1350534-1496648 GCF_950295315.1 Erinaceus europaeus | reverse complement strand
CTGGACTTGGCAGTGCAAGTCCCTGAGTTTGATCCCTGGCATCCCATGTGCCAGGGCAATGCTTTAGTTCTTTCTTTCTCTGTTTTGTGTTAATAAATAAAGATAACTTTAATTAAAATAAGTTTCTAGGTTGTGCATACCTTATCAAGTGTGGCTTTTGCATTTATTGAAGTAAGCAGGTGGGTTATCTCCTTTGATCAGTTGAAAGGTGGCGGCGGGGCTGGGGAGACAGAAGAATGGTCATGCAAAGAAATAGTATATTTGCAGCTCCAAAGTTCCCAGTTCAGTCCCAAACAGCAGAAGCCAAAGCTGAGCAGGACTCTGGTATCTCTTTGTCTCTGTCCCTGTCATTAAATGGAAGTTAATTCTTTAAATTGGTTATGAGCCTAGCTCATCTGCTAGAACATTTGACTTTCATGCCTGAGGTTCCCAGTTTCGTTTTTTTAAAACTTTTTATCTTTATTTATTTATTGGATTGAGACAACCAGAAATCAAGAGGGAAGGGAGTGATAGAGAGGGAGAGAGACAGAGACACCTTCAACCCTGCTCCACCACTCGTGAAGCTTGCCCCCTGCAGGTGGGGACCGGGGGCTCGAACCCAGGTCCTTGTGCACTGCAACATGTGCGCTCAACCAGGTGCGCCACCACCAGGCCCCTCTTCTTTTGAAAAAGTATTTATTTATTTATTTATTTATTATTGGATAGAGACAGAGAGAAATTGAGAGGGAGATAGAGAGGGAGAGAGACAGAGACACCTTCAACCCTGCTCCACCACTCGTGAAGCTTGCCCCCTGCAGGTGGGGACCGGGGGCTCGAACTCTGGTGCTTGTGCCCTGTAATATATGCGTTCAACCAGGTGCGCCACCACCCAGCCCCGTGGTTCCCAGTTTATTATCCAGCACTATGAAGGCCGGCCGGTGGCGCAGCGGGTTAAGCACACGTAGTGCGAAGCGCAAAGACTGGCATAAGGATCCTGGTTCGAGCCCCCAGCTTCACCTGCAGGGGCGTCACCTCACAAGTGGTGAAGCAGGTCTTCAGGTGTCTGTCTTCCTCTCCCCCTCTGCCTTCCCCTCCTCTCTCAGTATCTCTCTGTCCTATCCAACAATAACAACAAAAACAAAAATGGCCTCCAGGAGCAGTGGATTCCTAGTGCAGGCGCGGAGCCCCAGCAGTAACCCTGGAGGGAAAAAAAAAATGGAGGAGGAGGAGGAGGAGGAGGAGGAGAAGATGAAAACACCGTAAGTGGTGCTTGGATTTCTCCCCCCCTTCTCTGTCACTGCTGAGTTTTAATCACTCTAAGCGGACATGTTTTAGATGGAGAGAGATGGGCCACCTGTCAGCGCAGTGAATAAAGCGTTGCACTCTCAGGAATGAAGTCCTGAGTTCAATCCCCTGCATGGCCTGTACCAGAATGATGCTCTGTTTTTCCCCCTCCTCTTTTTCTTCTTTCTTCTCTCTCTTTCTTTAAAATAAATTCATCTTATTAGGAACTGTGGGGGTGGGAATTGTGGGGAATAGTACCCCTCTTATCCTACATTCTTGTGGGTCATTATTAAATCACTAAAAAAAAAAAAGAAAGAAAGAAATGTCAGGAGATGGGCGGTAACACAGCGGGTTAAGTGCAGGTGGCGCAAAGCTCAAGGACCGGCGTAAGTATCGCGGTTCGAGCTCCCGGCTCCCCACATGCAGGGGAGTCACTTCACAGGCGGTGGGTGAAGCAGGTCTGCAGGTGTCTGTCTTTCTCTCCCCCTCTGTCTTCCCCTCCTCTCTCCATTTCTCTCTGTCCTATCTAACAACAATGACACCAATAAAAACAATAATAGCTATAATAACAATAAAAATGGCAACAAAAGGGAAAATAAATATTTAAAAATTTTAGGGCGCAGGGTAGATAGCATAATGGTTATGCAAACAGACTCTCATGCCTGAGGCTCCAAAGTCCCAGGTTCAATCCCCACACCAAAGTTATAGCATTTTCAAAGATTTATTTATTTATTTGCCTCACTGGTGCTCAGTGCCTGCACTACGAATCCACTGCTTCTGGAGGCTGTTTTTTTTCCTTATGTTGCCATTGTTTATTGTTGTTACTGCTGTCGTAGTTGTTGCATAGGACAGAGAGAAATGGAGAGAGGAGGGGAAGACAGAGAGGGGGAGAGAAAGATAGACACCTGCAGACCTGCTTCACCGCCTGTGAAGTGACTCTCCTGCAGGTGGGGAGCCGGGGCTCAAAGTGGGATCCTTGTGCGGGTTCTTGGGCGCTTATTCTGCTGCACTACCACCCACCCACTCCCAAAATTTATTTATTATGAGAGAGCATGGGAGCATTGCTCAACTCAGGCATAAAGTGCTGGGGGATTGAACCAGGGTCTTGGAGACTCAGGCCATCAGTCTCTCTGCAGAGCCATTATGCTCTTTCTCCTGCCCCTAGACTTTACCAGTTGAACTATTTCCACAGCCTTTTTATAAAGATATTTGTGGTAGGGAGTCAGGCGGTAGCGCAGCGGGTTAAGAGCACGTGGCGCAAAGCGCAAGGACCGGCACAAGGATCCTGGTTCGAGCCCCCAGCTCCCCACCTGCAGGGGAGTCACTTCACAGGCGGTGAAGCAGGTCTGCAGGTGTCTGTCTTTCTCTCCCCCCCTCTGCCTTCCCTTCCTCTCTCCATTTCTCTCTGTCCTATCTAACAACTATGGCATCAGTAACAACAACAATAATAACTACAAAAACAATAAAAAACAACAAGGGCAACAAAAGAGAAAATAAATAAATGAATATTAAAAAATATTTGTGATTGGGCAGGGTTAGATAGCATAATGGTTATGCAAAGATTCTCTCATGCCTGAGGCGCTAAAGTCCCAGGTTCAACCCCACACACCACCATAAGCCAGAGCTGAGCAGTGCTCTAGGAAAATAAATAAATAAATAAATATTTGTGGTCACACCTGGGAGGTGGTGGAGTGGACAGGGCACTGAATTGAACTCTCAAGTATGAGGTTCTGAGTTCAGTCCCCGACAGCACATGTGCCAGAGTGATGCTCTGATTGTGTCTTTCTCCTTCTGTCTCTCTCATTTATAAATACATAACTTTTTTAAAAAATAAAGATTTTTTAATACTTATTTATTCCCTTTTGTTGCCCTTGTGATCATTGTCGTTCTTATTGCTGCTGTTATTGTTGGATAGGACAGAGAGAAATGGAGAGAGGAGGGGAAGACAGAGAGGGGGAGAGAAAGACAGACACCTGTAGACCTGCTTCACCACCTGTGAAGCGACTCCCCTGCAGGTGGGGAGCCGGGGGCTCGAACCGGGATCCTTACGCCGGTCCTTGTGCTTCGTGCACTTAACCCGCTGCACTATCTCCAGGCCCCTTTTGTTTGTTTTTATTGGATAGAGATAGAGAGAAGCTGAGAGAGGAGGGGAGATAGAGAGGGAGAGAGACAGACACTGCAGCCCTGCTCCACTGCTCATGAAGTGTCCTCCTACAGGTGAGGATCAGGGGCTTGAATCTCGATCCTTGTGCACTGTAATGTGTGTGCTTAACCAGGTGCACCACCACCTGGCCCTCTAATAAACCTTCTGTTAACTCTCAAGCATGGGGTCTGTAGTTCAATCCCTGACAACACATGTACCAGGATAATGTCTGGTTCTCTTCGCTCCTCCTCCTCCTCCTCCTCCTCCTCCTCCTCCTCCTTCTCCTCCTCCTTCTCTGTCTCTCTCATTTACTTTTTTAAGGTTTTTTTTTAGTTATCTCTATTGGATAGAGACAGCTAGAAATCAAGAGGGGAGAAGGAGAGAGACATCTGCGGCCTTGCTTCACCTGCAAAGCTTTCCCCCTCCATCCTGCAGCTCACTACACTACCTTCAGGTGGGGCCTGGGGGCTTGAACCCTGATTCTTGCGCACTGTAACATGTGCGCTCAATCAGGTGCGCCACCACCCAGCCCCTCGCCATTAGTTATTTTACTATGTAGATTACCAGAACACTGCTCAACTCTGGCTTTCGGTGGGGGGGGGGGAGTTATACCTGGGACTCTAGAACTGCAGGCATGAAGAGTCTCTTTGCAGAACCACTATGTGTCTAACCCTGCCCTCGCGCTCTCATTTATAAATAAATAAGATTTAAAAGTATATATTGGGTGTAAGGATCCCGGTTCGAGCCCTCGGCTCCCCACCTGCAGTGGGGTCTCTCCACAGGCGGTGAAGCCGGTCTGCAGGTGTCTGTCTTTCTCTCCCTCTCTCTGCCTTCCCCTCCTCTCTCCATTTCTCTCTGTCCTAGCCAACAACGACGACAACAATAATAGCAAAAATAATGACGACAACAATAAAAAAACAAGGGCAAAAAAAGGGGAGATAAATAAATATATATATATATATAATAGGAAAATAAAAATGAAATAGGAAAAAAACCAAATAAGACATGATGTCGTCAGAGAGCTCTCTGCACTGGTATTGATGGCCACGCTACTCAGCATTCCACACCCCGGAAGCATTTGCAAGGGCCAGAGTCACGCTTCCATTCTCTCTCTTTCCTCTCTGTCAGTAATAAGTAAAATGAATCTGCTAAAATTTTTATGTATTATTATTTTATTGTGTTGAGGGAGAAATTAAGACAGGGAGGGGAGAAAGAAAGGGGCCACGTGGCGGAGCACCGAGTTCAGCACACACTCTACAGTGAGCCAGAACACGGGTTTGAGTCTCCGGCCCTACCTGCACAGGTAAAGCTTCACGAGTGGTAAAGTAGAGGTGCAGGTGTCTCTCTGTCTCTCTCCTTCTCCTATTCCCCTTCCCTGTAAAATATCTCTGTCCTGTGAAATAAAAATACATACATACATACATAAATAAGTAAATAAATAAAAGTGGAGTCAGGCGGTAGTGCAGCAGGTTAAGCGCATGTGGCGCAAGGCGCAAGGACCAGCATAAGGATCCCGGTTCGAGCCCTGGCTCCCCAATTGCAGGGGAGTCGCTTCACAGACGGTGAAGCAGGTCTGCAGGTGTCTGTCTTTCTCTCCCCCTCTGTCTTCCCCTCCTCTCTCCATTTCTCTCTGTCCTAGCCAAAAACAATGACATCAATAACAACAATAGTAACTACAACAATAAAACAAGGGCAACAAAAGCGAATAAATAATCATCAAAAAACAAACAAAAATAAATAAACAAAAGTAAAAAAAAAAAAAGGAAGAGACAGCTGCTGCCCTACTTCACCACTCATGTGCCACTACCAGCCCCTGGATCTTTTTTTTTTTTTTTTGACCTGTAATGACTGGAAAAACAGCTTGAATGGTAGAACACTGAACTTGGGTGTCGGAGGATCCCAGCTTGATCCCTGGCACCACAGGTACCAGAATGGGGCTCTGGTTTCCCTCTTTTTGTCTCGTAGAATAGATAAAAGTAAATTAAAAGTAAACGGCTGGGAGCCAGGTGGTGATGCAGCGGGTTAAGCACACATGGCAGAAAGCACACGGACCAGCATCAGGATCCCGGTTCCAGCCCCCGGCTCCCCACCTGCAGGGGAGGTCCCTTCACAGGCGGTGAAGCAGGTCTGCAGGTGTCTGTCTCTGCCCCTCTCTGTCTTCCCCTCCTCTCTCAATTCTCTCTGTCCTATCCAACAACAACAATAATAAAATGACAACCAGGGCAACAAAATGGGGAAAATGGCCTCCAGGAGCAGTGGATTCGTAGTGCAGGCACCGAGCCTCAGCAGTAACCCTGGATGGAGGCAGAGAGAGAGGGTGGGTGGGCTGGAGAAATAGCCCAGCTGGTGGGTGCCTGTGTTGCTATGTGACCACCCCCCCCACATGGGGGTGCTGCAGCCTGCGAGCTCTGTGCTGTGCTGTCTGTCCATTTGTGTGTAGCTGAAAACATTAGCCCAAAGTGAGAAAATTGCACGTGTCAAGACAATAAACCAATCAGTCTGTAAGTCAGTATTTGTGAAATATCTATGGAGATGAGAACATATAAAGATGCCAGGGTGTGGGGAAATGGAGCATGCTATTAAGGGCCTGAAATCAGAGCCTTTCAGGAAATGTAGTTGTTCAAATGGATGTCAAATAGACATCCTCCAACAATGTGGCTGAGAGGTGCTATTGCCAGTTCTACAGAAAAATCTGCCAAAAACCTACCTCGAGTTGGAGCTCTGTAGAAATGTAAGTTTCAGGGGAGTCAGGTGGTAGCGCAGCTGGTTAAGTGCATGCAACGCAAAGCGCAAGGACCTGAGTAAGGATCCCGGTTCCAGCCCCGGCTCCCCACCTGCAGGGGAGTCGCTTCACAGGCGGTGAAGCACGTCTGCAGGTGTCTTTCTCCCTCCTCTCTGTTTTCCCCTCCTCTCTCCATTTTTCTCTGTCTTAGCCAACAACGATGACATCAATAACTACAACAATAAAACAACAAGAGCAACAAAAGGGAAAATAAATACTGAAAAAAAAAAAAGAAATGTAAGTTTCACGTCTGGAAATCAAGCAACCAACATGGTACCCATAGTTGTTTGGATCTGTGATTGGGGAACCTGCCCCCCCACTGACCCCCACACACCTTGTGCCCACCCAAGGAAGCCAGAAAGAAGAAACCACTTCTCCATGTCCCTGGCAGTTGACACTACTGCCGGCCAAAGTCAGCTGTCTTAGAAAAGGGCTATTACATGGGACCCATTAACGCAAACTGCTCAACTGTGCTTTGTTCACAAGTGTCTCTGCCCCGTGATTCTGTAAAACCTTGTTTTGAGACAGACTCCTTGGCTGTCTTGATTAACTTTAAGTCTTGGATTGTTGTCTTTCTTTTCAACTTTTTTTCTTTTTTAATGAGAGACCAGCACACTGTTCAGCTCTGGTTGATGGTGGTGCTGGTGATTGAACCTGGAAGTTTAGAGCCTCAGGCATCAAAGTCTTTTGGCAGAACCATTATGCTGCCTGCCCCTGTTCTACTGTCTCCCCTGCCTTTTCCTTCCTCTCTCCCTTCCTTCCTTCCTTCCTTCCTTCCTTCCTTCCTTCCTTCCTTCCTTCCTTCCTTCCTTCCTTCCTTCCTTCCTGTTATCCTCAGGGTTTGCCACTGGGGCTTCAAGCCTGCAGGACTCTTCATCTAGTCACCACAGGACACCTTCACTGTTTCCCTTGGATGGGCGCTCTATGAGGTGAGCAGGGGCTTGGTCTTCATCTCCACGACTGTGACGGTGATGTGCACATGTCCTGGGCAAGCCGCCTCCCAGCCCGAATGCTTCGCTCACCCTGTGCCCTATGTCACACAGCTCCTCCCTTTGCTGGAAGGGAAGGGACGCTACTTGACTCCTCTAAGTGGCTGAACAAAGCCAACTGTGTCTTCAGCTGCATTCAGCTTCTGTTCTTCAGCTCTGACTTCTGTCCAAGCCTGTCCTGTCAGAGGGCTTCGGGCTGCTCGGGTCAGCGGGCCTGCGCACCTCTTCCCCTTTCCTTGGAAACCCTCGTCTTTGGTGCACTATCATCTGCAGAGACCTGGGCTGGGCAGGCTTTTGTCTAGATGTGCACCTGCTCCTGCCAGGAGCACCGCCACCGAGTCTGCCCCACCTGTGCTGCCACTTTGGGTCCCACGCTTGATCTGGGTGTCACCTCCGCACCAGCCAGCCAGCGTATGCTACTCACAGCGGCTCTCTGAGTCTGAGGACCCTCCCCCTCCCTCCCGGGAAGCAGAGGGCTAGTCCATTAGCCTTGCTCTGCTCTGCACAGTGAGACCAGTTTGTTCTCTTGCCAGGCTGTTGTGGTAATTACAGACAATAACGTGCATTGAGTGAGCGGCGCGGAGAGAGCTCCGAGGCCAATGGGCCCTGGCCAGTGGATCTTCCTGCCCAGTGCCCAGTCAGGCCCATCCCATCCCTACAGACAGGCCAGAGGCAAAATGGCACCACACTATTGCTTTATTGTTTACAAAACATGAAAACCCAGACCCCAGGGGCTGCCAGTACCAGTAAGGGGGGAAGGACACAGAAGTCAGTGGGCACCAACCAGGGCCAGCAGCCGGGGGAGGGGGGAGTTGTCAGGGACTCTGACCCTGCTGTAGCTGCAGGCTGGGCCGCTGTTCTGCCTGCCGAGGGGGCCAGGCCCTGCCTGAGGTGAAGACGTGGTGTGGGCATCCCTGAGTGATACACTGCTCTGGACAGGACGGGCAGATGCAAGCCAGGTCCCAGCCCGCCGGAACCTGCCACCTTCCCCACCTGCTCGCGCTGCCAGCCCCAGGGAGAGAACCTGGACCCAGGCAGGCAGGGCCCTGCCTTCCACTGCAGAGCCACAGGGAGCAGGAATGCTCATCCATTAGGCTACCCGTGAAGGGTGAGCCACTAATCTGTGTAAAACCGTCCTGTCCCACAGCCGCGGCTCCGCGCCTCAGGCTGGCCTGCTGCCTATCTCCCGGACTGCAGGTGGTGGTGCAACTGCTCCGCCTGGCTCTTCAGCCGCTGGAATTCCTCCTGGATGAAGTCGGTCAGGGCTTTGCGCATTTCCACCTGGGGACAAGAATGGGCTGACCAGATGGCCCTGCAGGTCTCCAGGGTCCCAGGGCAGGCCCGCCAGCCGGAACACTCACAGCAGACTTGTTCTCTGCACGGAGCCGCTCAAGCACAGGCAGGGCGCTGAAGGGCTTCCCGATGAGCACGGTGATCCTCTGGGGGTGGGGAGGGCAGAGCAGATGATGGGGGACACGAGCTGGGAGGGCCCCTGGCCAGCCCAAGGGTGGGAAGGAAGCAGGGGCTGCGGCCCACCCAAACCTGCCGTGAGCAGACCCTCTGGAAAGCAAGGTGTTGGGGGCAGGCTCCCAACCTCAGGGTTCCCAGCCTCCTTTGCTCTTCTACCAGCCTGCTGCCAGGAAGTCTCACCCCATGCCCCTCTGTGCCCTGCTGCAGCCCCAGGCTCAGCTGAGAGTCATGGGCAGAGGGAGGGCCGGTGGACAGACAGGGTAGCAGCCCCAACGCACCTGTCCAAAGCGAGGGAAGTAGGGCGGGCTGTTGGGGAGAACGTCATTCATTCCTGCAGCAGGGAACAGAAGGCTGAGGACAGACTCGGCTGGCGCAGGCAGCCCTGCAGACAGCGTGCACCCCGGACACCCATCACAGCCCGGGGCCCCAAGACGGGGGCTTACCAACGTGCCACAGCGGCAGGATGACAGGGTTGAGGTGACACTCAGCAATCAGGCGCCCGATCCCTGCCCCCAGAGAGGCGAGAGGCAGAAGCACGGTGTGAGCTACGCTGTCCCTGTCCCCAAGTCTAAAGCAGCAACCCCGGGCAGCCCCTCTGCAGGGCAGCCTGACCTGGGCTCCTGTGCCCTCCAGCCAGAGGTGGGAGCCTTACCCCACTTGAAGCGCAGGAACTCTGAACTCATGTTCACCTTCCCTGCAGAGAGACGGACAGTGGTGAGGCAGGCGGGGGTGGGGCCGGACCCCACCAGCCCCACTGACCTTCTGGGAAGATGTGCACCCAGTCCCCGTGGTTGAGCTTCTCCAGGATGAAGTCCATTCCCTTCTGATAGACGCCGTCTCCTGCCAAGAGAAGCTGCTCTGCGGGGTCTGTGCTGAGGGCCTTCCGAGACCCCCACAGCATGCCCATGGCCAGCTGGAGAAGCTGCGATCCAGGTGCCACCCTCCCCCAGAGGCAGGCAGGCAGGCAGGCAGGCAGGCACACGCACACGGACTGTCTGACCAGTCCCCAGGAGGGCCGGTGCTTGACGTGCTACTCGGCCCCCGAGTCTGAGCCCAGCTGCGAGCTACATCTGGGGAACAGTCACCCCTGCGGTTTCTTTCTTTGGACCACTGAAGTTTCGTAGAGAGGGCACTGCAAGTGTGGCACTAAGTGGGAGATGGCGGGCTTAACAGGCACCAGCTTCTCCTCTACCAACGGCCAGGCACTGGGAAAGCGCCCCCAGCTGGAACCTGGGGACACTAGCAGGCAGGGCACATGTGGCCAAGTCACCAGGCATACTGCCATGCCATCCCCACCCACTTGCACAGCACATGCAAAGTGTCTCAGGGCCCTGTCTGCAGGACGGAGCTGCTTGGGACTACAGATGCTGCTTTCACTGTGTTAAGCTGGCAGGCCTCTGCTGTGCGCTGAACATGCTTGTTGGGGCCGGGGCCGGGGCCGGTTGGGGCCGGGGCCGGAGTCGGACTGGAGCCAGGTGCTGACTCACATGGCTGAGCAAACACATTACAATGCTCAGGGAGCCGGTTCAGGTTCCCGGTCCTCACTATGGGAAGGAGGCTTCACAAGCAGTGAAGAGGGCTGCAGGTATCTTCCTCTTTCCCTCTCAATTTCCCTCTCTTTTTTTTTTCTCTCTAGGATAGGACAGAGAGAAATTGAGGAGGGGAAAACAGAGAGGGAGAGAGAAAGATAGACACCTGGAATTGGGCAGTAGCGCAACAGGTTAAGCGCAGGTGGCGCAAGGTGCAACTACCGGTGTAAGGATCCCACTTCGAACTCACGGCTCCCCACCTGCAGGGGAGTCCCTTCACAGGCGGTGGGTGAAGCAGGTCTGCAGGTGTCTGTCTTTCTCTCCCCCCTCTGTCTTCCCCTCCTTTCTCCATTTCTCTCTGTCCTATTCAACAACGATGACATCAAGAACAACAACTACAACAATAAAAAAAGACAACAAAGAAATATTTTTAAAAAGATAGCGGTGGTGGAGATAGCATAATGGTTATGCAAACAAGACTCTCATGCCTGAGGCTCCCAAGTCCCAGGTTCAATCCCCCGCACCACCATGAGCCAGAGCTGAGCAGTGCTCTGGTTTTTCTCTCTGTGCGTATATCTCTCTCTCAAAAATAAACAAGATATTAAAAAAAAGAAAGATAGACACCTGCAGACCTGCTTCACCACTTATTAAGCAAACCCCCTGCAGGTGGGGAGCCGGCGGCTAGAACTGAGATCCCTGTGGGGTCCTTTGCTTAACCTGATGTGCTATGCGCTACTGCCCAACCCCCCTCTCAATTTCTCTCTAGCCACTAAATACATAATAATTTTGAAAAATCAAATTAAAAAATAAGCAAACGTGTTTGTCAATCCCAGCCCACTCTCCCTCACTGGCAGGAGAGATTCTTAGGGTGCAATTCTGCTTGTTGGTATTAAATGAGCAATAGAGCTTAGGTGCAGGTCAGAGAGGAGAGGACATGGGAGGCAGCACAGTGGTTCTGCAAAAAAAAACACTCACATGCCTGAGACTCTGAGGTCCCAAGTTTAACTCCCTGCACTGGCATAAGCCAGAGTTGAGTAGCGCTCTGGGAAAAGGGGGCGGGGGAGCAACAGGCCAGGGAGATGTGAAGCCAGCAGAGTAGCAGACTTGTATGCCTGAATTCCTGAGGTCCCAGGTTCAATTTCCGGAATAACCTTAAGTCAGAACCCAGCAGCGCTCTGGTGTAAGACTCTTTCTGTGTGCCTGTTTCATTAAAGATAAGTAAATTGGGGGCCAGGTGGTGGTGCAGCTGGTTAGGCACACACACTACAGCGTACAAGGACCCAGATCCAAGCCCCTGGTCCCCACCTGCAGGGGGGAAAGCTTCATGAGTGGTGACGCAGGGCTGCAGGTGTCTGTCTCTCTCCCAGCACTAGTCAGCTCTGGTTTATGGTGGTGTGGGAGATTGAACCTGGGACTTCAAAGCCTCAGGCACGAGAGTCTCTTTGCATAACCATTATGCTATCTACCCTCACCCTCTCTTTCCCTCTCTATCACCCCCTCTCGTCTCAATTTCTGACTGTATCCAACAAAATAAATATTTAAAAAAGATAAATAAATATAAATAAATATAAAAAAGATAAATATTTTTAAAAGATAAATGATAAAAGATAGCATGATGGTTCTGCAAAAGACTCTTTTGCCTGAGGCTCTGAAATCCCAGCTTCAGCCCCTGCATCATCATAAGCCAGAGCTGAACCGTATTATGGTGTAAAAAAAAAAAGGGAGTCGGGCGGTAGCACAGCGGGTTAAGCGCAGGTGGCGCAAAGCACAAGGACCGGCATAAGGATCCCAGTTCGAACCCCGGCTCCCCACCTGCAGGGGAGTCGCTTCACAGGCGGTGAAGCAGGTCTGCAGGTGTCTATCTTTCTCTCCCCCTCTCTGTCTTCCCCTCCTCTCTCCATTTCTCTCTGTCCTATCCAACAACGACAACAACAATAATAACTACAACAATAAAACAACAAGGGCAAAAAAAGGGAATAAATAAAACTTTAAAAAAAAGTGAACGATCAGATCAGTCAGATCTCAGCTACGAGGTTCCAAGTTTGATATCTAATATTGCATGTGCCAGGGTGTCACTCTAGTTCTCTCTCCTCTCTCATTAATAAATGCAAATCACTTTTTTGAAATTTATTTATTTTCCCTTTTGTTGCCCTTGTTGTTTTTTATTGTTGTAGTTATTGATGTCATTGTTGGAAAGAGAGAAATGGAGAGAGGAGAGGAAGACAGAGTGGGGAGAGAAAAATAGACACCTGCAGACCTGCTTCACCGCCTGTGAAGTGACCCCCTTGCAGGTAGGGAGCCGGGAGCTCGAACCAGGATCCTTACTTCAGTCCTTGCACTTAGGGCCAAGTGTGCCCTTTCTTTTTTAAAATAGAGCCCTGTTCAGCTCTGGTTTATGGTGCTGTAGGAGATTGAACCTGGAACTCTGGAACCTCAGGCATGATAGTCTCTTTGCATAACCGTTATGCTACCTACCCCTGCCCTGCAAATCAATTTCTTTGCTTTCCTTTTTCCACCAGAGTTGTTTCTGGGGCTCACTGAATCCACTGCTCCTGATGGCCACTCTTTCTTTCCTTTTCTCTTTCTTTTTCCAATTGACAGAACAAAGAAACTGAGATGGGACAAACAGTGAAGGAGACAGACATCTGGGGGCCGGGCGGCGGCACACCTGGTTGAGTGCACGTGATACACCTGCACTGCCATCAGGGATTCTCTTAGCAACCTGGCCCCCTCCACCATCGTGCCGGAGCCAAACTGCATGCTCAGCACCACAATGGAGCAATGGAGCCCGGCTCTCCACAAGCCCAGTGCTGCCCAGCCACAGCGCTTGTCTAGGGGCTCAGGAGAGCTCACCTCGGCACACCGGCACACATTTGCCCAGGCTGAAGAAGTGGGAGTGCAGCTCCTTGGTGAAGCAGATGTCTGCTGCCGCGGGGGTCCTGCAGCGTGGGGGCAGCATGGTCAGTCTGTGCCCAGCCCTGGTCTCCCACCCCTTGGGCTGGGCGCCTGGCACCCAGGAGGGACGCACAGGGGGTCTGCGGGGCCCCAGCCCATGCCCTGCCTGCGCTGCTGGATGCCGCCTCCTGGGCAGAGCAGGAGGAGGGCAGTACCAAGCGAGGCCTGCCGCCCACCGTGGGGGCCCATTCCTCCTCACCAACGCATCAACTTCAGGTTCCAGATGTGGCGGAGTTTCAGGATCCCTGGGGGTGGGGGGGGTGAGGACAGCTTCATGGCCACCTGTCCTTGTCCCGAGCAACACCGTCTTCTGCCACCCCATTTCAGCGGATGAGGCAATGGCGGTCCATGGCCGCTGTCCACAGCCCAAGGTGGCCCCTTCCAGCCCCCCACCTCTGCTGACTCCCCTCCGCTCCTTGTCCGTCCCCACGTCTGCTCTGCTACCGTCCTGGAGCACTTTCACGCCGCCTCCTTCTCTGCCCCTCCAGCCCAGCCCACAGGGCACCTGTGGAGGCCTGGTCCGCAGCCCCCCCTCTGCCCGGGGCGGCCGCAGCGGGCCGTGCGGTCTAAGCAGTCCAGACACCTAATGGGCACAGCGGAGGGCGCCCCTCTGGCCAGCCAGCACGGTTACTGGAGCCAAGCACACCCTGTGAGCCTGGGGGGGGGGGGGGGACCGGGCTCCCAAGCGAGGCAGCCGGGAGCAGGACAGTGATGCCCCCAGGAGGCGGGCCGTCCACCTCCACTTCCCCGCACGCACGCTGCTGAGGCTGCCCCGCGGGGTTAGCAACCCTTCCTCCCGGGCTGGCACCCCGAAACCCGAGCTCCAGCTGTGTGCGAGGGCCTGGGGCCAAGTGGGTGTGCCTGGCCCGGCTCCCCGCCCCGCCCCGCCGCACCCCGCCAGTACCCCAGAGGTGAGGGTCGTCCATGCAGGACTGGTGGTTGGAGACGGTGATGAGCGGGGTGGCCGGGCCCCGGTTCTCGATGAGCTCGTACAGCACCTCCTTGTTGTGCACCGTCAGGCGGTTCATGTACTCTGCGAGAGAGAGGCGTCGCGGACTCTGCGGAGCGCCCCCGCGTGGCCGGCCAGGCTGCGGGCGCACTCACTGGTCCAGAAGCAGCTGTAGGTGCCCACCAGGCCCATGACGACGCTGCTGGCCAGGGTCCAGGCGAGCGGCGGCACGGCGGGGAACGGCCACTTGACGTGCAGGGGCATCTCGCAGCGCTGCCCGGCTGCCGAGCCTGCACGCGGCACTCTGCCAAGGGCCCTCGCCCGACGTCGGGGCGCCCGCGCTGGCCGCAGCGAGGGGCTGCAGGCTCCGCAGGCGACAGCCGCGCGCCCCACGCACGCGCCGGAAAGCGAGGCCGCGCCACATCTGGCCGCCGGACTGCCTGTCGCAAAAGCCGCCAGGTCGCTTGACGGCGGCGCCCGGGCGGACTCGGGGGCGCCCCGCCCAGGCCGCGCCCAGGCCGGCGCGGAACCCGCTCCCGGCTCCGGAGGGCGCCTGTGTGGGTGTCTGGGAGCTGCGGGCCGGGACTCAGCGCCGCGAGGTGGGCCTGGCAGCACGCTGATGGCCACTGGCAGAGCACTTTGCCTTTGGTTCCTTTTCCCCTCGCTTTGATGCAGGGAGGCGAAATTCCAACACGGAGTTAAGCACTGCGCAGTGCCCGATGATAATTTATAGTATGTATAATTTCTTCCGTATACTGTGTGCACATTACGCTGTGCCATTCTACATAATGACGTACAATTTTGCATAATCACAGACTTCATCAAACATGTGAGTGCATGTAATAATACATCAGGTCATGTGCCCTGTAAATATGTGCTGCCACATAGCTTTTAGTAGAAAATGTTCTAGAGCTGGGAAGACAGCGGACTGGTTACGCAAAGATATTCATGCCTGGGGCATGAGAGGTCCCAAATTCAATCCCCAGTACTGTAAGCCACAGTTGCGCAGTGATCCGGGAAAACAAAAGAAAAGAAAGAAAATATTCAGGGCCAGGTGGTGGTGCACCTGGTTGAGCTCACATGTTACAATGCACAAGGACCCAGGTCCCCGCCTGCAGGGGGAAAGCTTTGCAAGTGGTGAAGCAAGGCTGCAGGTAGAGTCTCTCTGTCACTCCCCGTCACTATTTTCCCCTTCCCTCTCAATTTCTGGCTGTCTCTATCCAATAAGTAAATAAAGATAATATATTTTTTTTATTGATGCTGTTGTACAGGACAGAGAGAAACTGAGAGAAGAGGGGAAGACAGAGTGGGAGAGAAAGACAGACACCTGCAGACCTGCTTCACCACCTGTGAAGTGATCCCCCTGCAGGTGGGGAGCTGGCAGCTCAAACCAAGATCCTTATGTTGGTTCTAGTGCTTCATGCCATGTGCACTTAACCCACTGTGCTCTCGCCTGGCCCCTTTTATTTTTATTTTTATTGCTACTATATTTATTGCTGGAGCTCTGTGCCAGCATTATGAATCTATCATTTCTATTTTATTTCATTTTATTTTGCCACCAGGGTTATGACTGGGACTCAGTTTTGCACCACAACTCCACTTTTCCTGGCAGCTATTTTTTTCCTTTCTATTTATTTGAAAGAACAGAGATAAATTGAGAGGGGAAGAGGGAGAGAGAGGGAGATAGACAGAAAGACACCCAAAAATTTGCTTCACTGCTCATGAAGCATCCTCCCTGCAGGTAGAGATCAGGGGCTTGAACCTGGGTCCTTGCACATGGTAACATGTATGCTCAACTGGGTGTACCATAACCCGGCCCCTATATTTCTGCTTTTCTATCTGAGAAGCCAGCCCAAGATGGCCAGGCTTGCAATGATAAAAACAAAGAAAATGTATAAAAGGGCCAAGTGGTGGCATACCTAGTAGAGTACATGGTCAAGGACCCTGGTTCAAGCTTGCAGTTTCCACTTTGAGTGGAAAGCTTTAGGAGTGGCTGCCACGCCCCACTCAAATCTAGAACGATGGGTCTGACAGGGTCAGCACCGTGGAAAACTCTCTTCAAGGAAGAAGAATTCTGGGAGTGGGTCTTGGCATCCTGAGCAGATCTAAATTGGAAACTCTGATTATTGTTTTCATTATGTACATGGTAATGATGCCGTGTAATCGGGGATGAACAGCCCCTGTTCCCAGATTAGATACAGATGAACAGGAAATGTACACAAAGCAATGAAGTGGATGAAGTTATCGGTCATCAACTACATAAAGTTTTGGGAAAAATTCTTAATAATACTTACTCACCTCCTCTTATAAATTATGCTAAAACTCTACATAAAATACTATCTGCTAAGCCTATTACCAGAAATGCATCACCCCATGAAGTACGACATTTCTGTGTAAAACCACAAGGCTATGTAATCAAGAAATGAGCTTTACTTTCTGTTCCAGCTATTGTTTATGTAAGACTGAAAGATAGATAAACTCTCACTGGCTGAATAAAAATTGAGCTCAGATTCACCCTCCAACAGAGTGTGGTGTATTCTGTTCTCCCTTGCGCCAACACCTGACCCACCGGGTGGTCGTCTTCGGAGTTCCCTGATCCTTCCTGCTGCTCTTCCACTGTAGCGGTCTGTTGCAAGTGGCAAAGCAGTGTTATAGGTTATAAGTGTCTTTCTTTCTTTTTTTTTATTTATTTTTTAATTTTTTTAAAATTTTTTTTATTTTATTATTTTTTTTATTTAAGAAAGGATTAATTAACAAAACCATAGGGTAGGAGGGGTACAACTCCACACAATTCCCACCACCCAATCTCCATATCCCACCCCCTCCCCCGATAGCTTTCCCATTCTCTATCCCTCTGGGAGCATGGACCCAGGGTCATTGAGGGTTGCAGAAGGTAGAAGGTCTGGCTTCTGTAATTGCTTCCTCGCTGAACATGGGCGTTGACTGGTCGGTCCATACTCCCAGTCTGCCTCTCTCTTTCCCTAGTAGGATGGGTCTCTGGGGAAGCTGAGCTCCAGGACACATTGGTGGTGTCTTCAATCCAGGGAAGTCTGGCCGGCATCCTGATGACACCTGGAACCTGGTGACTGAAAAGAGAGTTAACATACAAAGCCAAACAAATTGTTGAGCAATCATGGACCCAAAGCTTGGAAAAGTGGAGAGGAAGTATTAGGGAGGTACTCACTGCAAACTCTAGTATACTTCTGCTTTCTTACTTTGGTGCCATACTCCAAACTCAGTCAATTTCTGCTTTGCGTTTCTACTTCTTTTTTTTTTTACATGCATAACATTCCCCAGATTCCCATTTAGCAATACAACCCCCACTATTTCATTCATCATTTTTCATGGACCTGTATTCTCCCCACCCACCCACCCACCCCAGAGTCTTTTACTTTGGTGTAATACTCCAATTCCATTTCAGGTTCGACTTGTGTTTTCTTTTCTAATCTTGTTTTTCAACTTCGGCCTGAGAGTGAGATCATCCCATATTCATCCTTCTGTTTCTGACTTATTTCACTCAACATGATTTTTTCAAGGTCCATCCAAGATCGGCTGAAAACGGTGAAGTCACCATTTTTTACAGCTGAGTAGTATTCCATTGTGTATATATACCACAACTTGCTCAGCCACTCATCTGTTGTTGGACACCTGGGTTGTTTCCAGGTTTTGGCTATTACAAATTGTGCTGCCAAGAACATATGTGTCCACAGATCTTTTGGGATGGATGTGTTGGGTTCCTTAGGATATATCCCCAGGAGGGGAATTGCAGGATCATAGGGTAGGTCCATTTCTAGCCTTCTGAGAGTTCTCCAGACTGTTCTCCACAGAGGTTGGACCAATTGACATTCCCACCAGCAGTGCAGGAGGGTTCCTTTGACCCCACACCCTCTCCAGCATTTGCTGCTGTTACCTTTTCTGATGTGTGACATTCTCACAGGAGTGAAGTGATATCTCATTGTTGTCTTGATTTGCATTTCTCTGACAATCAGAGACTTGGAGCATTTTTTCATGTGTTTCTCGGCCTTTTGGATCTCTTCTGTGGTGAATATTCTGTCCAATTCCTCCCCCCATTTTTGGATGGGGTTATTTGTTGTCTTGTTGTTGAGTCTGGTAAGCTCTTTATATATGTTGGTTATTAAACTCTTATCTGATGTATGGCATGTAAAGATCTTCTCCCATTCTGTGAGGGGTCTCTTGATTTGGGTAGTGGTTTCTTTTGCTGTGAAGAAGCTTTTTAATTTGATGTAGTCCCATAGGTTTATACTTACCTTAGTCTTCCTTGTAATTGGATTCGTTTCATTGAAAATGTCTTTAAAATTTATGCGGAAAAAAGTTCTTCCAATATTTTCCTCTAAGTATCTGATAGTTTCTGGTCTAACATCCAAGTCCTTGATCCACTTGGAATTTACTTTTGTATTTGGTGAAATACAGTGATTCAGCTTCATTCTTCTGCATGTTTCAACCCATTGTTTCCAATACCATTTGTTGAAGAGACTCTGCTTTCCCCATGTAATAGTCTGGGCCCCTTTGTCAAAGATTAGATGTCCATAGGTGTGGGGCCTCATTTCTGGGCTCTCAATTCTATTCCACTGGTCAGTGTGTCTGTTCATGTTCCAGTACCAAGCAGTTTTGATGACAATGGCCCTATAATATAGTTTGAGATCTGGCAGTGTGATGCCTCCGGTTCTGTTCTTTTTTCTCAAGATTGTTTTGGCAATTCTAGGTCTTTTCTGGTTCCAGATAAACATTTGTAGCATTTGTTCTATTCTCCTAAAAAATGTGCTTGGGATCTTGATGGGGATAGCATTAAATTTGTAGATGGCTCTGGGTAATATATTCATTTTGATGATGTTAATTCTTCCAACCCATGAGCATGGAATATCTTTCCATTTCTTTGTGTCTTTTTCAATTTCTTTGAGTAGTGACTCATAATTTTCAGTATACAAGTCTTTCACTTCTTTGGTTAGGTTTATTCCTAGATATTTTATTGTTTTTGTTGCTATAGAAAAAGGAACTGATTTCTGGATTTCAATTTCTTCTAACTTAGTGTTTGCATAGAGGAATGCCACTGACTTTTGAATGTTAATTTTATAGCCTGACACATTACTGTATTGCCTGATGATTTCCAAAAGCTTCTTGCTGGATTCCTTAGGTTTTTCCATGTATACTATCATGTCATCTGCAAATAAGGAGAGTTTGACTTCTTCTCTTCCAATCTGTATTCCTTTAATTCCTTGCTCCTGCCTGATTGCTATGGCAAGAACTTCCAACACTATGTTGAATAGTAATGGTGATAGTGGGCAGCCCTGTCTAGTACCTGATCTGAGGGGAAATGCTTCCAGTTTTTCACCATTGAGTATGATGTTGGCTGTAGGTTTGCTATATATAGACTCCACTATCTTCAGGAATTTTCCATCTATTCCTATTTTTTGTAGTGTTTTGATCATAAAGGGATGTTGTATTTTGTCAAAGGCTTTCTCTGCATCTATTGATATGACCATGTGGTTTTTGGTCTTGCTTTTGTTGATGTGGTGGATCACATTGATTGATTTACGTATATTAAACCAACCTTGCATGCCTGGGATAAACCCCACTTGGTCATGATGGACAATCTCTTTGATATACTGCTGTATCCGGTTGGCTAGAATTTTGTTCAATATTTTCGCATCTATGTTCATCAGAGATATTGGTCTGTAGTTTTCTTTTTTGGTTGTGTCCCTGTCTGCTTTTGGTATCAGGGTGATGTTGGCTTCATAGAAGCTGGCAGGGAGTATTCCAGTGTCTTCAATCTTCTGGAAGACTTTTAAAAGTAGAGGTATTAGTTCTTCTTTGAAAGTTTTGTAGAATTCATTTGTAAAACCATCTGGTCCATGACTTTTATTTTTGGGAAGATTTTTGATAACTGTTTCAATTTCATTAGCTGTGATGGGCCTGTTCATGTTATCCACTTCCTCTTTACTTAGTTTTGGAAGTTGGTAGGTATCTAGGAAATCATTCATTTCTTCCAGGTTCTCTAGCTTGGTGGCATATAGTTGTTCATAGAGGCCTCGCATGATATGTTGAATTTCTGCAGTGTCTGTTGTGATATCTCCTCTTTCATTTACTATCCAATTTATTTGGGTCTTCTCCCTTTTTTGTTTTGTGAGTCTGGCTAAAGGTTTGTCGATTTTGTTTACTCTTTCGAAGAACCAACATTTACTTTCATTGATCTTTTGTATGGTTTTCCTATTCTCAATGTTATTTATTTCTGCCCTAACTTTAGTAATTTCTGTCCTTCTGGTTGCTTTAGGGTTCCTTTGTTGTTCTTCTTCTAGGTCTTTAAGATGTGCAATCAGGCTGTTTATTTGTGCCTTTTCTTGTTTCCTAATGTGTGCTTGTATAGCTATGAACTTCCCTCTTAGGACTGCTTTAGCTGTGTCCCAAATATTTTGATAGCTTGTGTCTTCATTTTCATTGAACTCTCGAAACATTTTGATTTCTTCCTTGATTTCCTCTTTGACCCAGAAGTTGTTAAGAAGTGTACTGTTGAGCTTCCACATTTTGGCACTGTTACTAATCTTTTGTTGATTGTTAAGTGTTAGTTTAATTCCACTGTGGTCTGAGAAGATGCTTGGGATGATTTCAGTGCTCTTGAATAGGCTGATGCTGTCTTTGTGGCCTAACATATGGTCTATCCTTGAGAATGATCCATGTGGATTTGAGTAAAATGTGTATTCCAGTTTCTTGGGATGAATGACTCTGAAAATGTCCAATAGTTCTAGTTTATCTATCTCTTCATTTAGCTCCCTATGTCTTTACTGATTTTCTGCCTGGATGATCTGTCAAGTTGAGATAGTGGGGTGTTGAAGTCCCCTACTATGATTGTGTTACTGTTAATATATTGCTGTAGCTCTTTCAGTAGAAGTTTGATGTATTTACATGGCTTCTCATTGGGTGCATAGATATTAATAATTGTTAAGTCCTCTTGATTGACTGATCCTCTGAGCATTAAGTAGTGTCCATTCCTATCTTTTTTAATCTTATGTATTTTAAAGTCTATCATGTCAGATATGAGAATAGCTGTTCCTGCCCTTTTTTGTGGGCCATTGGCTTGTATGATAGTTTTCCATCCTTTCACTTTAAGTCTGTGTTTGTCTTGTTGCGTTAGGTGAGTTTCCTGTAGACAACATATTGTTGGGTTGTGTTTTCTGATCCATCTTCCTACTCTGTGTCTTTTAATAGGTGAATTCAGGCCATTCACATTTATTGATATCAAAGATTGAAGATATTTTAACGCCATTCTTGTAGAGTTTTAGAGTGTTTTGATATATGTTCTATTTGTGGTGGTCTGGTTGTTTATAGGAAACCTTTCAGAACTTCTTTCAAGGCAGGCTTGGTGATGGTTGCTTCCTTCAACTGTTGCTTGTCTGAGAAGGTTTTGATGCTTCCATCTAGTCTGAATGACACTCTAGCAGGATATAGTATTCTTGGCTGAAAGCCTTTCTCATTGAGCACTCGATAGATATCTTGCCATTCTCTTCTGGCCTGTAGTGTTTGTATGGAGAAGTCCGCTGCTAATCTTATGGGTTTTCCTTTGTAGGTGACTCTTTGTTTTTCTCTTGCAGCCTTGAGGATCCTTTCTTTATCCTTATTCCTTTCCAATCTAAGTATGACATGTCTTGGTGTCTTTAGGTCTGGGTTAATTCTGTTTGGGACCCTCTGGGCTTCTTGAATCTTTATGTCTTTGGTGTTGTCTAGACTAGAGAAATTTTCAGCTATTATGGCCTGGAGAACGCTTTCTTCCTCCCCTTCTCTTTCTTCCTCTGGTAAGCCAATAATGCGTATATTGTTTCTTTTGAAGTCATCCCATAGGACTCTGTTGTTGTTTTCAGCATCTCTTAATCTCTTTTTGAGATCTCTTACTTCTTTTTTAGTTGTCTCTAATTCATCCTCAATCTTGCTAATTGTGTCTTCAGCCTCATTGATTCTATTCTCTCTGCCCTCTACTGCTTTCTGGAGTTCATCTATTTTGTTGCCCTGCTCTGATACTGTTTTAGCTTGTTCAGCTAGTTGCCTTCTTAGCTCAGCGATTTCAGCTTTCAGCTCTCTAATAACCATGTGATTATTAGAATTTTCTTCCATATTCTCATTTGTTGTTCCTGCAGTTCTGATTACAATTTTTTCAAATTCTTTACTCACTCCTGTTATTATTTCCTTAGCTAATGTTTGCATGTTGAACTCGTTGTTTTGTGCTTCGCCCTCTGGAGGACTTTTAGCTGGACTCTTGTCCTGGTTCGAGTCTCCATTATTTTTTCTTGTTGTTTTAACCATTTTATATAAGTTAACAGTTTTTTCAATCCCTGAGTTGGAGTTCAGTGGTGTAAAAGCCTTTTTTTTTCCCCTGTAGGCTATGGTAGCCTGAGGGCTTTTAAACTATCAATAGGCTTCTTGGCTTAATCAATGACTCCTGACCAAGAGATAAAGCAGGGTGTGGCAGAGATAATCCAGTGGTTATGCAAAGAGACTTTCACAGCCCTTCAGCTATGCCACCGAGGTATAGGTCTTCTCCTGAGTTTCCCGGTTAGATCTCTGTGCCCCGGTGTCCCTCCCTGTTGCTGCTCCAGATTCTGAGGGTAGTAGCAATGGAGACTCAGAGTTGTACTTGGTGAGTCTCTGGGGAGTCCTTTCCTCCCTTCAGCTGTCCCCTTGTTGGTGGAGCAGACTGGAGGTGGTGTCTCCACTGACAAACTGTCGAACTGTTAGCAGTCACTTAATCTCTCCTTAGGCCCCTCTCTCCTCTCTGTCACCAGCCACGCGTGTTTGTACTCACGGGTGATTTACTGGGTTTCTGTGGTCATTCTAGTCCTGTCTTGTTTCGGTCCGGGTGGTCTCCTTTGGTATTCCTAGTTGATCCGGGAGAGGAGAGGAGAGGAGAGAAAGCGATCTGCTGCTCGTAGCTCCGCCTCCGGAAGTCGAATCCGTCAGATAATATTTTAAAAAAAAAAAATTCACCAAGCCCTTAAAAAAATATTCTAGTATCTTTTTTAAATGATTTTTTTTCTCCTCCAGGGTTACTGCTGGGCTCGGTGCCTGCACCACGAATCCACCGCTCCTGGAGGCCATTTTTCCCCCTTTTTGTTGCCCTAGTTGTTGCAGCCTCGTTGCGGTCATCATTGCCATTGTTGACGTTGCTTTGTTGTTGGATAGGACAGAGAGAAATGGAGAGAGGAGGGGAAGACAGAGAGAGAGGGGGAGAGAAAGATAGACACCCGCAGACCTGCTTCACCGCCTGGGAAGCGACTCCCCTGCAGGTGGGGAGCCGGGGGCTCGAACCGGGATCCTTACGCCGGTCCCTGCGCTTTGCGCCACGTGCGCTTAACCCACTGCGCCACTGCCCGACCCCCCAATGATTTTCTTTTTTTAAATATTTATTTTCCATTCTGTTGCCCTTGTTGTTTTTATTGTTGTTTATTATTTTATTGTTGCTTTATTTTATTAGTGTTTTTTATTATTGTTGTTGTTGTTGTTGGATAGGTAAGAGAGAAATGGAGAGAGTAGGGGAAGATAAAGAGGGGAAGAGAAAGATACACACCTGCCGACCTGCTTCACCACCTATGAAGCGACTCCCCTGCAGGTGGGGAGCCAGAGGCTGGAACCAGGATCTTTACACCAATCCTTGGGCTTTGTGCCACGTGCGCTTAACCCGTTGCGCTACCGCCCGACTCCCATATTCTAGTATCTTATGTCACTTAGAACAGTCACAATGTTGTCAATAGTCACCTCTTATTCTCAAGCATCTTAATCACCCCAGAAGACTGTTATGTACTCATTAAACTGCCCTTTTTGGGAGTCGGGCGATAGCGAAGTGAGTTAAACGCAAGTGGCGCGAAGCGTAAGGACCGGCAAGCGGTGAAGTAGGTCTGCTGGTGTCTGTCTTTCTCTCCCCCTCTCTGTCTTCCCCTCCCCTCTCCATTTCTCTCTGTCCATCCAACGACAGTAGCAACAACAATAGTAAATAACTACAACAGTGATAAAAACAACAAAGACAACAAAAGGGGAAAAATGGCCTCCAGGATCAGCACCAAGTCCCAGCAATAACCCTGGAGGCAAAACAATAAATAAATAAATAAATAAATAAATAAATAAAAAGAAACTGTCCTTTTCATTGTTTTAAATATTTTATTTATCTGAACTAGAGAGAGATACAGAGCAAGAGATTGGGACCAGAGACCTGCTCAGCTTTGGCTGATGGTGGTTCTGAGAACTGAACCTGAGACATCAAGGCCTCAGGCAGGAAAATCTTTTGCATAGCCCTTATGCTGTCTCCCCAGCCTATCTTTTTATTTTTCACCCAAGTCACTGGGTGAAGCTCTAGCTTATGGCGGTACTGGGGATTGAACGTGGGACCTTTAATGCCACAGGCATAAAAGCCGTGGCTCAGGGTAGTTGGGCGGTGGCGCAGCGGGTTAAGCACATGTGGCGCAAAGCGCAAGGACCAGTGTAAGGCTCCCAGTTCAGCCCCCGCCACCCCACCTGCAGGGGAGTCGCTTCACAGGTGGTGAAGCAGGTCTGCAGGTGTCTGTCTTTCTCTCCCCCTCTCTGTCTTCCCCTCGTTTCTCCATTTCTCTCTGTCCTATCTAACAATGACGACATCAACAATAATAACTACAACAACAATGAAAAAACAAGGGCAAGAAAAGGGAAAATTAAAAAAGAAAAAGCCATGGGCTCACAGTGCTGGCTTTGAACCAGGCTAAACCTGGTGGCAATAAAAGAAAGAAAGGGGGAGGGGAGAGAGCTAGAGAACAGGACAGAAAGGGAAACATGAAGAGACACCTGCAGCGACTCTCCACTGTTCCTGAATGTTCCCTTGCACATGGGGTCCGGGAGTTTGAACCTGGGTCTTCATGTATAATGACGTGCACACTCTACTGGGCCAATCACCACTGAGTCCCGTCTTTTTATTATTTTTTATTTCTGTATTGGGGGATTAATGCTTTACAGTTGACAGTAAATACAATAGTTTGTACATGCATAAAATTTCTCAGTTTTCCACATAAGAATACAACCCCCAGTAGGTCCTCTGCCATCCTGTCTTTTTATTATTTTTTTTAAATTTCATTTTTTACATAGGAGAGTTTCACATAAGACAGAGAGAGAAGCCATAGCATCGCTGTGGTATTTGCAATGCTAAGGATCAAACCAGAAACCTTGGGCGTGCCAATCAGTGCTCATTGGGATAGTGCGTTTGCATTGTTACATTGTCATGAGCTTCAGTGCCCTGGCATCCTTCTAGTTCTTTTTTTGGTCTGCCTCCAGGGTTATTGTTATGGGGGCTCGGCACTGGCACTACAAATCCACTACTCCTGGGGGCCATTTTTTCTATTTTATTGGATAGGACAGAGAGAAATTTAGAGGGAAGGGAAAGACAGAGAGGGGGAGAGACAGACACCTGCAGACCTGCTTCACCACTTGTGAAGCGACTCCCCCTGCAGATGGGGAACTGGGGGCTCGAACCAGGATCCTTGCTCAAGTCCTTGCAGTTCATACTATGTTCACTTAACGTAGTGCACCACATCCCGACCACCTAGTTCTGTCTTTTTTTAAAACGTAGTTTGTTTTATTTTCATTATGTATTTTTTATTGCCACCAGAGTTGTTGTTGGGTCTCAGTGCCAGCACTATAAAACTAGAGATATTGGCTAAGATTTTCCCCATTTTTTCATTTTATTTTATTTGATAAGGCAGAGAGAAATTGAGAGAGGGGAGATAGAGAGACACCTGCAGACTTGCTTCCTCCCCCTGTAGCTGGGAATCGGGTTATTTAATTTAATTAATTAATTTTTTTTTCCTCCTCCAGGGTTATTGCTGGACTCGGTGCCTGCACCATGAATCCACCGCTCCTGGAGGCCATTTTTTCCCCCTTTTGTTGCCCTTGTTGTAACTTCATTGTGGTTATTATTATTGCCCTTGTTGACGCAATTCGTTGTTGGATAGGACAGAGAGAAATGGAGAGAGGAGGGGAAGACAGAGAAGGGGAGAGAAAGATAGACACCTGCAGACCTGCTTCACCACCTGTGAAGCGACTCCCCTGCAGGTGGGGAGCCGGGGGCTCGAACCGGGATCCTTACGCCGGTCCCTGCGCTTTGCGCCACATGCGCTTAACCCACTGCGCCACCGCCTGACCCCCTAATTTATTTATTTTTATGAGAGATAGTGGGGGGGGACCAGAGCACTGCTCAGCTCTGGTTTGTTGGTGGTGTTAGGGAATAAACCTGGGACCTTGTTTTTTTTTTTTTTTTTTTTTTTTTTTCCCCTCTTCCAGGGTTATTGCTGGGCTCGGTGCCTGCACCATGAATCCACCGCTCCTGGAGGCCATTTTTCCCCCTTTTGTTGCCCTTGTTGTAGCTTCGTTGTGGTTATTATTATTGCCCTTGTTGACGCAATTCGTTGTTGGATAGGACAGAGAGAAATGGAGAGAGGAGGGGAAGACAGAGAGGGGGAGAGAAAGACAGACACCTGCAGACCTGCTTCACCGCCCGTGAAGTGACTCCCCTGCAGGTGGGGAGCCGGGGGCTCGAACCGGGATCCTTACGCTGGTCCCTGCGCTTTGCACCACATGCGCTTAACCCGCTACGCCACCGCCCGACCCCCAAACCTGGGACCTTGTAACCTCAGGCAGGAAAATCTACAGATCCACTGTGCTACCCCCCTCATGTCTCTCTTTCTATCTGAAAAGCAGGCCTGGAGGGGTGATACCCCAGTAAGAGAGGAAGGAAGGAAGGGAGGGAGGGAGGGAGGGAGGGAGAAAGAGAAGGAAGAAAAAAAGAATGGAAGAAGAAAGAGGGAGAGGGATGAAGACGACTTGTATAGCCTTCAGCTAGTTCCCCCAGGCCACTGCCCACAGCCAGCCTAAGAGTCCACAGCCTCAGGCCCCATCTCTGCAGCAGTTTCTCTGTTAGCGCTCCCCTCCACCCACCCCCCGCCCCCACCCCAGCAGAGACGGTGTAGCACCGGAACCGCTTGTTAAAAGCCAGAGGCCCACAGGGAGGACTCACAGACCGGGAAGGCGGGACTGGATGAGGGTGGGAGGGCTGAACGACAGTTCCCAGGCCAACCCCCCTGGAAGGGTTGGGGCGGACCTTGGGTGTGCCGTCACACAGCCTCTTCCTCATTTCTCTGCTCAAGTGCTAACATCCCAGGCGGTGTGGATATCAGCCCAAGCCGCACAAGCAGCGAGAAGACCAGCGGGTCTGCAGAGGTATGGGCCCCCTGAGCAGAGGGGGAGGGAAGGCCAAGGCACCCAGCGTGGGAGAGGGCTGAGTGCAACAAGGAAACAAGCCCAGGGTTGGGGCAAAGGCTTAGCACTGGGACTTGGCCTGGTTTGGGGCTGAGGCAGGACACTTGCTCTGGTTCTTCCTCCCCTTGGTCCTTGAGGAGTCCCTAGCCCCAGAGCTTCCAAGCCTGCCTTTGGCCCTTGACTACCTTCGGCTGTCCAAATGTCCAGCCATCCCAGAATAGGCACCAGAGCAGGCATGAGTGACAAAGCAGGTGGCTGG
The DNA here is from genome assembly GCF_950295315.1 of Erinaceus europaeus. Lineage (NCBI taxonomy): Eukaryota > Metazoa > Chordata > Mammalia > Eulipotyphla > Erinaceidae > Erinaceus > Erinaceus europaeus. Next base: position 1,469,031 of record NC_080185.1, on the reverse strand, counting down.
GCAGATACAGGCACTGAGACTGAGACGTAAGAAAGGCAGACCCACCATGACCCAGATGACCGAGCTAAGCAGGCAGACAGAAGTGCAGAGACCGGAGGAAGCTCCCTGCCTGCCCTGAGTGCACTCAGCCAGGCTTGGCTAGTATTTCCATGGGAGAGCCAGCCGGGGACTTAGGCTGCTGAAGGAGCCGAGTCCCAAACAGGGCAGGAGCCAGAGACTGAGGTAAACTAAGGGGCTGCTGCCTAGCTGGTGAATAGGAAGGCTCTTGGGTAAGCGAGGCCGGGTGGAAGGAGGCTTCATCACACTAGTGGGGTGACCTGGTGGTATCTGGCATCGCCGTAAGTGCATGCAACCCTGGACCCAGCAATTACACTGAGAGTTTATCTTGAAGATAATAGCTCACAAATGGGGAGAGAGAGACAGGAGCCAGTTCTCCTAGTTGCTGATAGTGGGAAAAACTCGTCATCAGCCCTGAGGTCAGCCACCCGGCCCTGCACTCCAGACCTGAAGACAGTGTGCCTCCTTGGAAAACAGATCTGCAGTTCCTCAGGACGGTAAAAATAGAACTACCAGATGATCTGGGTATATGCCCCAGGGCTCCAAGCCACGCCCATAGAGCCAAGTGCCCTGCACGGGGCTGGTAGCGGTGTGTTCACCATGCAGTGGACAGTGGGCAGCAGGAGCGCGCACACGGGGCGGTGCTATGATGACACAGCCACTACCGAGGGCCCAAGCCCCAGAGCTGTGCCAGGCAGCCGGTCCTGACACCCTGGCGTGGCTGCCCTGTGGTAGGTCCGCACAGGCGGGGGCAGGGAGCGGGTGCTGGTCCAGGGACACTCAGTGTGTGGGTGGTGGGGGTGGCTCTGTGCCCCACGCTGTGTGCAGACAGATGAACGCTCTGTATACCTTGGCGCACTGACAGGCCTGCACCAGGGTCGCAAGGTGTCCGTAAGGAGAAAGGCTGTCTGCTATCGGTAGCCCTATGCTGAGCAGGATGAACACGACCTTCTCTGCCCTATACTGCCAGGACCTTCTGGAGCCTTGACCGAGCCCAGTTAGAACCATACCCAGAGACGACCTGGATTCTGCTGGGAGATCCCCGAATTCTGAACATAGCCATGCACCTCCTGGCCGCGCTCCTGCTGCTATTTCTGGCCAGTGGGGCTGAGGCCTTTCGCATCTGTGCCTTCAACGCCCAGCGGCTGACTCTTAGCAAGATGGCCAGGGAACATGTGATGGACACCTTAGTTCGGGTAGGCTTCTCACTGCAGGGAAGCTGTGCTTCTTGGGACCTCCACCCTTGCCTGCCAATCCCCAGAGACGTGGCCCAGAAGAGACACATCCCTTCCCTGCCCTGGGCCTCAGTCTCCTCCTCTGTGAGATGGGTGCAGTGAGGTGTGGCATGTAGTCTTTCTCAGCTCTTTATTTCTTTATTGGGGGATTAATGGTTGGGCGGTAGTGCAGCGGATTAAGCGCATGTGGCACAAAGCGCAAGGACTGGCGTAAGGATCCCGGTTCGAGCCCCCGGCTCCCCACCTGCAGGGGAGTCGCTTCACAGGTGGTGAAGCAGGTCTGCAGGTGTCTGTCTTTCTCTCCTCCCCCCGTCTTCCCCTCCTCTCTCCATTTCTGTCTGTCCTATCCAACAACAATGACATCAATAACAACAATAATAATAACTACAATAGTAAAACAAGGCAACAAAAGGGAATAACTAAATTACAAATTTAAAAAATGGTTTATAGTCAACAGTAAAATACAGTAGTCTGTACATGCATGACATTTCTCAGGTTTTTAATTTATTTTATTTATTTTTTGCCTCCAGAGTTATCACTGGGGCTTAGTGCCTGCACTATGAATCGAATCCACTGCTCCTGGAGGCCATTTTTTTCTTTTTTTGTTGCCCTTATTATTGTTGTTGTTGGATAGGATAGAGAGAAATGGAGAGAGGAGGGGAAGACAGAGGGGGAGAAAAAGACAGACACCTGCAGACCTGCTTCACCATGTGTGAAGTGACCCCCCCCACAGGTGGGGTGTCAGGGGCTTGAACCTGCTGCACTACCACCTGGCCCCCTATTTTTTTTATTTTGTATTGTTTACCAGAGCATTGCTCAGCTCTGGCTTATGGTGGTGCAGGGGATTGAACCTGGGTCTTCAGAGACTCAGGCATGAGTTTCTTTGCATAAACTTTATGCTAGATACCCCCACCCATGCCCTGATCTTTTCTTTTCTCTCCTTATTTTATTTATTTTTTAAAATCTTCTATTTCTATTTTATTTATTTATTATTGGATAGAGACAGAGAGAAACTGAGAGGGGAGGGGGAGGTAGAGAGGGAGAGAAGCAGAAACACTTGCAGCCCTGCTTCACCACTTGTGAAGCTTTCCCCCTGCAGGTGGGGACCAGGGGTTTGAACCTGGTCCTTGTGCGCTGTAATGTGTGCACTTAACCAGGTGTGCCACCACCTGGCCCCTATTTTATTCTTTTTAAAAATTTTTATTTTATTTATTCTCTTTTGTTGCCCTTGTTGTTTTATTGTTGTAGTTACTATTGTTGTTAGTGATGTCGTCATTGTTACGACAGAGAGAAATGGAGAGAGGAGGGAAAGACAGAGGGGGGAGAGAGAGAGACACCTGCAGACCTGCTTCACCGCCTGTGAAGTGACCTCCCTGCAGGTGGGGAGCTGGGGACTCGAACCGGGATCCTTACGCCGGTCATTGTCCTTTGCGCCGCTTTGCGCCGCCTGCGCTTAACCCGCTGAACTACCGCCTGACTCCCTATTTTATTCATTTTAAAAAGATTTTCTTTATTTACTTATTTTTATTACCACCAGGGTTATTGCTGGGGCTCGGTGCCAGCACATGAATCCACCACTCCTGACAGCTATCCCCCCTTTTTGTATTTTTTTATTTGATAGGACAGAGAGAAATGGAGAGGAGGGGGAGACAGACAGGGAGAGAGAGAGACAGAGATACCCACAGACATGCTTCATCGCTTGTGAAGCCTCCCCCTGCAGGTGGGGAGTGGGGCTCCAATGCAGGTCTTTACACATGATAACATATGCACTTAGCTGGTACTCCGTTCTGCTGCCTAGCCCCCTTAGTTTATTTATTTATATTTATTTATTTCCTTTTGTTGCCCTTGTTCTTTTATTGTAGTTATTATTGTTGTTATTGATGTTGGATAGGACAGAGAGAAATGGAGAGAGGAGGGGAAGACAGAGAAGGAGAGAGAAAGAGAGACACCTGCAGACCTGCTTCACCGCTTGTTAAGAGACTCCCCTGCAGGTGGGGAGCGGGGGGGGGGGGGGGGGGCTGGAAGAAGGATCCTTACGCAGGTCCTTGTGCTTTGCGCCACCTGCGTTTAGCCCGCTGCGCTACCGCCCTTATTTTATTTTTAATTGACACTAGTATTATCGCTGGGGCTCGATGCTGGTACACTGAATCCACAACTCCTGGTGGGCTTCCCCCCCATTTTATTTTATTTTGATTTGATAGGGCAGAGACAAACTGAGAGGGGAACAGGAGACAGCCAGTGAGAGGGGGGCTGGGCAGTGGCGCACTTGGTTAAGCACACATAGTACTATGTGCAAGGACCAGTGTTCGAGCCCCCGCTCCCCACCTGCAGGTTTCATGAGCAGCGAAGCAGGTCTTCAGGTGTCTTACCTTTCTTTCCCTCTCTATCTCCCCTCCCCTGTCAATTTCTCTCTGCCCTGTTAAATAAAAATAGAAAAAGAAGGGAGTCGGGCGGTAGCGCAGCGGGTTAAGCGCACGTGGCGCAAAGCGCAAGGACCGGCCGGGGATCCCGGTTCGAGCCCCCGGCTCCCCACCTGCAGGGGGGTCGCTTCCCAGTCGGTGAAGCAGGTCTGCAGGTGTCTGTCTTTCTCTCCCCTCTCTGTCTTCCCCTCCTCTCTCCATTTCTCTCTGTCCTGTCCAACAACGACGACAGCAGTAACAACAACAATAATAACTACAACAATAAAACAACAAGGGCAACAAAAGGGGAAAGCAATTAATTAATTAATTAGAAAAGAGACAGCGAGATGGAAAAAATGGCCGCCAGGAGCGGCGGATTCGGAGCGAGGGGAAAAAAGAGGGCAAGGGAAAGAGAAACACCTCCAGACGTGCCCGCTCCCGAAGCTCGGCCCGCCCTGCACGCGGAAGCGGAGCTCAGCCCAGCTCCCGCCGGCAGGAGATGCGCGCACAGGGCGCGGCCACCGCCCTCCCACCCCGCCGCTTCTCTGCGGCTCTGGGGACCGCTCAGGGGCCGCTCCCAGGTTCGAGGCCCCTCCCCCGGGGGCCGGCACTGAGCGCGCCCCGCCTTCCCGGGGATCCCGCAGATCGTGGCTCGCTGTGACGTCATGGTGCTGCAGGAGGTGGTGGACTCCTCGGACGGCGCCATCAAGCTGCTGCTGCGGGAACTCAATCGGTGAGGAGGCCTCGGTGGGTGTGATCTGGGGCCCGGCCCCTCGCGGCCACTGACCCCGGCCCCCCCGCCAGGTTCGATGACTCCGGGCCCTACGAGTACTTGAGCAGCCCCTTGCTGGGACGCAGCACGTACATGGAGAAGTACGTGTACATCTACCGGTGAGGACACCGCCGGCAGTGTGCAGCCTTCCTCCAGCAGGCACCCTCACCTCGCTGCGTGGTCTCTCGTTGAAGGCTTCATTCCGGAACCCTCTCCTCCACCCCAGCCAGTCTGCCACCCAAATGGCAGCCCTGCCCTCTCCTCTTGGAGGCCATGGGCTCAGGGTTGGTGGGCCGCCGTGGGAGTGGGGGGAGTGGCTACCGTTTCTGGGAAGAGGCCCAGGGGGCCCCAGTTTCCAGAAACAGCCTGAAGTGTCTGTATCTGGAGCACAACCTTTGAGATTAAACCAAGAGGGAAAGGGGTGGTCGGGAAAGACCTCCCCCCTGAGACGATACACGATACACAGGGGACCAGAGTGAGGGTTCACCTGGTAGAGAGCACACAGTGCCCCGTGCAGAAACCCAAGTTCAAGAGAGGAGAAAGAAAAGCAGTTGCACGAAGTGTAGGCTTCACCCCTAGCCAAGGAGCCGGAGATGGCTGCACAGTGTTCGCTCGGTGTCACCCACGCCAGCGCCTGCAGTGGGCTGCCCCTGGTGTCAGCCAGCTGACGGCGACCAAGCAAACTTGCCGCAGGGCGCTGAGCCACCCACAGCCCGGAGAGGCTCCCTGCAGCAGTAGTGCCAGCCAGGGTATTGACCCTGGGACCTACCTCAAAGCTTCAGGCAGGAAAGTCTTTTGCAAATTGATGTGCTGTCTGTCTCCTTGGTCCCTGTGCTTTAAACAGGTGGATTTATTTATTTATTTATGTATTTATTTATTACCAGAGCCCTGCTCATCTCCAGTTTATGGTAGTGCAGGAGACTGAACCTGGTACCTCCTAGCCTCAGGCATGAGAGCCTTTTGCATAACCATTGTGCTGTCTACATAGCCCATTTAAACTTTTATTATTTATTGGCTAGAGACAATCAGAAATCGAGAGGGAAGGGAGGGATAGAGAGGGTGAGAGAGAAAGAGACACCTGCAGCCCTGCTTCGCCACTTGAGAAGCTTTCCCCCTGCAGGTGGCGACCGGGGGCTCAAACCTGGGTCCGTGCACATTGTAACATGTGTGCTCAACCAGGTGCGCCACCACCCGGACCCTCTCCATAGCCCTTTTATTTTATTTTAAAATATCTTATTTATTTATTTTCCTTTTTTGTTGCCCTTGTTGTTTTTATCATTGTTGTGTTTATTATTGTTGTTGTTGCCAGATAGGACAGAGAGAAAGGGAGAAAGGAGAGGAAGACAGAGAGGGGGAGAGAAAGATAGACACCTGCAGGCCTGCTTCACCGCTTGTGAAGCCACCCCCCTGCAGGTGGGGAGCCGGGGGATCGAACCAGGATCCTTAATGCCGGTCCTTGAGTTTTGCACCATGAGCACTTAACCTGCTGTGCTACAGCCCGACCCCCTGTTTTATTTATTTATTTTTATAACTAGAACACCATTCAGCTCTGACTTATGGTGGTGCGGGGGCGGGGGGTTGAACCTGGGCCTTTGGAGCCTCAGGCATGAGAGTCTCTTTGCATAACCATTGTGCTATCTACCCCCCGCCCTCCTTTTTAAAAAAATATTTATTTGATAGAGACAGCAAGGAACTGAGAGGGAAGGGGAAGAGACATTGCCAGCACCGCTTCACCACTTGTAAAGCTCTCCCCCTGTAGATAGGGCTGGGGGCTTGAGGCCAGCTCTTTGAGCGTGTGCATTCAACCAGGTGTCCCACCACCCAGCCCAGACATTGACTTTTTTTTAATGAACTATATGACAGAGAGGGAGAAAACCAGAGCATGATTCTGATACATGTGCTTCCAGGGATCAAACTCAGGACCTCATGCTTAAGCCACTGCGCCACCTCCTGGAATAATGTTTTAAATCTGTCCTCAAACAACAGGGACAGCAGTGCTCCTGTACTGTATGTGGAGTCGGGAAGAGCTCCCTTTGGGGGCAGCAGGTCAAGGCCCCTCTCTGAGGTCAAGGCCTTGAGGTGACACTCAGAGTCAAAATCAGTCACGAGGGGCCGCTGCTTCCTGTCCCTCCATTCCCAGGACGCACAAGACCAAGGTCCTGGGACAGTACGTGTACAATGACAAGGACGACCTCTTTGCCCGGGAGCCCTTCGTGGCCCAGTTTGCGCTGCCCAGCAAGGGTAAAAGGGGCGGGGCGGGCAGGGGGGGGACCAGGGTGGGCTCTGCTGGGCCTGCTCCTGGAGGTGGTGGGAAGGCAGCCTGAGCACAGTGGCCTTGCAGTGCTCCCCAGCCTGGTGCTGATCCCGCTGCACACCACGCCGAAGGCCGTAGAGAAGGAGCTTGGCGCCCTGTACGACGTGTTTCTGGACGTCTCCCAGCAGTGGCAGAGTGAGGTAGAGTGGGCCCACCACAGGAGGGAGGGGGTAGAGTACAGGTCTGTGGGCCCTTCGGGCACAACCACTGTTCTCTCTGCAGGAGGTGATCTTGCTTGGGGACTTCAACGCTGACTGCGCTTCGCTGAGCAAAAAGCGCCTGGGGGAGCTGATGCTTCGGACCCAGCCTGGCTTCCACTGGGCCATTGGCGATGGCGAGGACACCACGGTGCGAGCCAGCACCCACTGCGCCTACGACCGCATTGTGCTGCACGGCGAGCGCTGTCAGCAGCTGCTGAGGGTCGCCGCGGCCTTTGACTTCCCCAAGAGCTTCCTGCTCTCTGAGCTGGAGGTAACTGGGCAGGAGGGGTAACTGATTGGGGTGTGGGAAGGTGCCCTCAGCCTGTGCTTCACTGAAGCTTTGCCCTATTCTGTCCCCAGGCCCTCAACATCAGCGACCACTACCCAGTGGAGGTGGAGCTGAGTACGGCTGCCCACACGGGGCAACCCCTTGGCCCGAGCCCGCTGCTGCTGCTATCTCTGCTGCTGCCACTCCTGCCCCCCCAGCTGGGGCCAGTGGCCTGAACACCAGGACTCCTGCCCGCAGATGTGCCGGCCAGGCTGCCATCTCAGGACTCAAGGCCCAGCTGCTTGGCCCTCCCAGCCTGACTTTAGCCCCAAGCAGCACCTTCAGCTACTTTCTTTGGCTCAGCTTCTGTTGTCCTTTGGTTGGGCCTGTGCTAGTGTTAGAGTGTAGAAGAGAAAGTAGGGACCCAAGGCTGGACCCCTGCCCCTCTTCCTTGAGGTGAGGCCAGGAGTAGAGTGAGCAGGCTCTAGGGCTGAGGGAGGCAAGAGGGGGTGCAGATCATTTCGGCTAAACCACAGGAATTAGGGAAATCACAACAGATCAGATCTAAGGTGCTGGTAAGAAACCACATACGTGGAGAAAGCTGGCCGTGGGGACTTTGGCAGACAGGAAAGCACCCACATGCCCCTCCAGCAACACACTTACTAGAAAACAAGGGGAGGCGGACTACTCAAACCCAGATTCCTAACAGCTGAGCAGCCAGCCTGCCCAAGGCGGGCAGAGGAAGCCTGGTAGGAAGGCCACAGGCACACAGGAATTACCCCCAGGAACCAGTCCCTGTGAACATCTGGTCAGGCAGGGTGAGGCCAGGAGACAGCATAGCACCTGCAATGGTGGCTCCAACAAGGCCAACTGCACCGCTCCCACCCCACAGCGAGCAGGGCACCGGGCCATTTAAGCCACTTTATGGTTTATCTCAAGGGCGAATAAAGCTGGTTTCAGACAAAATCAAGGTGGCTGGGGCAATTGCATGGTGATGTGTGTGTGTGTGTGGGGGAGAACGACCACGACTCAGGTGCTGGGGGTCCCAGGGATTATGGGTGGACAGCTTGCTTGGCAGGACAGCTTGCTTGGCAGGTCTCCTTGCCTCAGTCAGTGGTCTGGGTGGCAGAAGACCTGGATATGTTGGTATGTTCTGGTTCTCAGAGGTTAGTTTTTAAAAAAATATTCCCATTTGTTGCCCTTGTTTTATTGTGATTTTTATTGTTGGATAGGACAGAAATGGAGGATGGGAAGACGGGGGGGGGGGGGAGAGACACCTGCAGACCTGCTTCACCAGGTGGGGAGCCAGGGTCTCAGACTGGGATCCTTATGCTGGTTCCTTGCGCTTGCACCACCTGGCTTAACCCGCTGTGCTACATTAAGTTCCACCTAAGGGCAGTGGTAGCTAGCAGACTGGCTATGCAGACTCATGTCCAAGGCCCCTAGGTTCCATGTTCTGTAAACCAGAGCTGATCACTGTTCTGGTGGGTGTAACAGTCAACTCCGCCATCACGATGTGATAGAACCTTGTCCTTTCACAAGAGTGTATCTTTCTTTATACACTGCCCCGCCCCCCCAGGCATCACGATGTGCTAGAATGTCCTTTCACAACAGTGTATCTTTCTTTATACCGTCTGGCCCACTGTATCTGAGCCACTGCCCCGGCCCCCCCCAAGCATCTGCAGCCAATCCCCATAGGGAAGAAACCTAGTTGAACACAAGGACCCATGTCCAAGCTGCCCTGTGTCCACCTACAGGGAAGAAGCTCCGTTGTAGTGGTCTCTCCCATTCCCCCACCCTGGTGAGTGTGCCTGATTCAGAGCGGTTACTGTTTCTGGCCCCTTCACAGCTGCTTTCACGAAGTCTTTCCATGGGTGACCCCCCAAGCAACAAATACAGATGCAAAGACTAAGATAATCATGATCTTGATTTATTGTCATTGATTAAGGGACACCTCTGAGGCTCTCAGGAGTGCAGGGCCCGCCACTTGTCCAGGGGACCGCGGTTGGGGATGTATTTGACTCCACAGCCATCAGGGATGAGGCGCTTTTCAGCCACCATATCTTCAAATTCATCTGCGTTGAACTTGGTGAAGCCCCACTTCTTGGAGATGTGGATCTAAAGACATAACAGAAAGTTATCAGTCAGGATTCTGGTGTGTGATGGGGGAGGATAAAAGCCTGACAAAGACTGCAGCATAGCTCACCTTCTGGCGTCCAGGGAACTTGAACTTGGCCCTGCGCAGGGCCTCAATCACATGCTCTTTGTTCTGCAGCTTGGTGCGGATGGACATAATGACCTGGCCAATGTGGACTCTGGCCACGGTGCCCTGGGGCTTCCCAAAAGCTCCTCTCATTCCTGTCTGGAGCCTAAGGTTAGGGACAGCAGGAGATCAGGCATAAAATGAACACAGAGCAGGAAGGGCTGTCTCCAGGGTCCCTTAGGGCAGCCTATACAAGCAACAGGCTGCATACACTACCCAGGAGGCTGCTGTCTGCAGCCACTGCACACTGGGCACCAGGGTCGGCTTAATTGGCTGCAGAAAACACTAGGTGTCAAACAGACCAGAGCCCTTGCCAGGCACCACCAGGACATGGGGCTCGACTATCTCAGGAAGCAGAGGCATGGGCTAAGCTGTTCCCAGGGCCTGGTGCTGGACCAGGTACTGAAATCCACCCTGGAAACTCACTTTGTCCTGGTGAGAATCTAAGCCCGCCTCACCTGTCAGCCCCAGCACAGGACAGCATCTTGTTGATGCGGATGACGTGGAAGGGGTGGAGTCGCACTCGGATGTGAAAGCCATCCTTGCCACAGCTTTTCACCATGTACTTGTTGGCGCAAATACGGGCAGCCTCCAGAGCTGGGGGAAAGCGGCGGTGTGACAAGACAGCACAGCAACCCACGGGACCCCCATAGGCCCTGGGCTGAGTTAGGGAACTCATGGCCAGGGGAAAACAGCAGCAGTAGAAGCCGTGTGCTGACAGGCATCACTGTCTCACCTTCAGAGGACAGCTGCTCATACTCATCTGAGACCATGTGGCCACAGAGTGGGAACTCATCCACTTTTGCCTTCTTCCGCCCAAGGTCAAAGATACGAATCTTGGCATCTGAAAAAGGACCAGGTGAGTGTATGGTCAAGTTACCCGGTCGGTGCAACCAAAGCCTTGTGCAAATTCAGTACTTACCAGGAACACCTCTGCAGAAGCGAGACTTTGGGTAGGGCTTGTTCTTACAATACCGGTAACTGCAGAGGTGGGGGAGAAAAAACACAGGAGGAACTCCATGAGCTTGACAACCGAGCCAAGCCCTACTTCATTAACAAGATACAGGCCTACTAGAACTGGATGACATTTAAGTACCCTGCCTGTCTCAGTTCCTAAAAACTGGCTGTTGGTCATGGTTAGAGAAGTGTCCAAAGATTAAGACCCTCACTGCGCAGGCAACAGCATATTCACCTCACCAACTCTCAAGGTTTCTAGAGACCTTCCAAAGTCTGGAACTGCTTCTCCCAGTTTCAGCTGGTGCCTCACCCTCCCAGCACTACTACACACAAAGCTGGCTCATAATGGTAGCTGAAGAAGCCCGGTTCAGTCCTGTGGGCACGTGGCATGAGGTCTCCCACCAACCGGAAGAACTCACGGCGCCCCCTGCAGGGCGTAAGAGTCGCCCAAGCACTCTTCCAGACTGCCCTTGGCAGCCGGGATCACAAGGGAGGTCGCCCGGAACTAAGCCTGGACTTGCGCACAAAGGCTCGAGCACGAAAAGGCAGGGAATATGCAGGACAAGCAGCCCAGTTCAAGTCGGCCATTGCTCCCATGCCCAACTGGAGCTCGACTCGCATCCAGAGACAATCGATGGCCCTAGCTAAATAGGAGGCCGACCGAATAGAGGCACACAATTCAAAAGGCACGCAGAGAATAAAGGAAAATCTAACGCGACCCGGAAGGTGTTGGGGTAGAGTGCGGCTCCGGAACAGAACAGCGCCAGAGGACCCACCTGACCTGCTACTAGCAGAGAAACGAGGTGGCCCCCGCTCTCCCCCAGCACTTACCATCGGGCGGGGCGACGGCCCATGGCGACACTTCGGTCTTCAGCGGCTGCAATAAAAAGCGCAAAAGTCGGAAACATAGAAGGAAGCCAGACCTGGACCCGGTGGTGGGGGTGGGGAGAAGCAGTAGACCCACATGAAATGCAACGCGCACCTACTCACCGCGCCGAAGTAAAAGAGGCGATTGGCCGCCTGCGCATGCCTTATATAGGGAGCCTATCTTCACGCCTAGGAACCATAGAGTCCCGGCCGGGTGATTGTGGACACTCTACCAAACATCCGACCATAGATGTTATAATGCTCTACGCATGCGTGCGGGCGTGGTGCGTGGAGCTGGGCGGCCTCCCGCTGCTGTCTGGCCAGTGGGGAGCCGGTACGTTAGCCTGAGGGCCGCCTCCGGATGTCTGTCTTGGGCGGAGGAGTCTAGGTTGACTCTTGCTTGGCTGGAACCTTGGTGAGCGCGGTGTGTTCCTAGAGTTAAAAGAAAACTCCCAGGGAGTCAGGCGGTAGCGCAGCGGGTTAAGCGCACGTGGCGCGAAGCGCAAGGACCGGCATAAGGATCCCGGTTCGAGCCCCCGGCTCCCCACCTGCAGGGGAGTCGCTTCCCAGGTGGTGGGTGAAGCAGGTCTGCAGGTGTCTGTCTTTCTCTCCCCCTCTCTGTCTTCCCCTCCTCTCTCCATTTCTCTCTGTCCTGTCTAACAACGACATCGATAACAACAACAATAAAAAAAAAAAAAAAGGAAACTCACCCAGGAGCGGGTCTCCTGGTGTTCAAGATCCCAGGCGGGGCCAGGACGCTTCCTGGTAGCCTCCTTTGGGACTGCAGGGCCCCTCCGAGATAAGCCCTTTCTTCCCATCTGCCTTTGTTGGTGGGAAGCCAGGGTCCTGACAGCAGACCCTTCTACCGAACCAGAAAGTCCATAGCTGACTGGTTGAAAATGAGGCACCTATTTTCTATTCCCTGGAGACTGCAGCGTGTGCCTCAGAAGACCCATGAAGAGCCTCAAGATCCACCGGCCTGGGGCCCATTGAGCACCTAAGGGCCTCCCCTCCCACCCTGGCATGGTAGAGGAAATAGCTCACGGCAGGGGAGCATAGTCACTTCACCCATCCACATCTCAGCCCAGGCTTCTGAACCGCTTTGCTTCCATCTCCCTCCCGGCAGCGCTGCCCTCTCCCTCCCGGCCTGCCCAGACTCGAGTCCTGGCAAGGCTTCAGAACACCCAGTCCCTGAGGCTGCACAGGATCCCAAGGGGTGATGGACGGTGTCCCCCACCCCCACCCGCAGGTGATCTGGAACAGTCCTGCTACAGGACACTGGAAGGAAGAACAGGGCGGGGACCCGAGGAAACCAGCCCACCTTTCAGGAAAACCCCAGGGGCCCCATGACACTGGTGGAGGCCCTCTCCCACATTCGGCCAGGATTGTCGGCTGCAAACAGCAGGCAGGAGCTGACTAGGGCAATCAAAGAGATGGCAGGCTGAGGCACTAAGGCTGTGACAGGCAGCTTGGGTGAAGGGGGTCTTGCATGTCTGAGGCCCAGGGCTGGTCTGCTGGAGCCCAAGGGGCCCTGAAAGCCAGGAGGAGTTCTTAGCCAAGACACAGGGAGAAGCTTCCCCAAACTCCGGGGACCCTGAGCATGCCTAGGGGAACAGCACCGGGATGTCCCGCATGGGTCATGTCCCAGGTTGTTGAAGGTACAGGCACGACCAAGACCATGGTGGGAGCAGGGCACAGGAACAGAAGCAGCTATGGTACAGAATCTGATCAGAAGAGCAGCAACATGTGCAGCCTCTGTGACAGTCAGCAAGGGAAGCACAGGCTCAGTGTTCTTAGAACCTGGGGAGATGAGAGGCCAAAGCTGGATGAGGAAGCATCCTAGAGGACAGTTTGAATGGACACACACACACACACACACACACACACACACACACACTTTCCAAACCACAGGACAGAAAAGAGGATACAGCACAACAGAGTCTTGGTAGGAAGCCAGCAGCAGAGGGAGCCAGGCACAGGCAGAGAGCAGGGCTTTTGGGGCTAGGCAGTGGTGAACCCCATTAAGTGCACACATTATAGTGTACAAGGGGGGGTCGGGTGGTAGTGCAGTAGGGTAAGGACCGGCATAAGGATCCTGGTTTGTGCCTCCAGCTTGCCGCATAGGGGGTCGCTTCATGAGCGGTGAAGCAGGTCTGCAGGTGTCTTTCTTCTCTCTCCCTGCTCTGTCTCCCCTCCTGTCTCAATTTATCTGTGTCCTACCCAACTACAAAATCAATGGCAACAATAACAACAACAACAAGGGCAACAAAAATGGGAAGAAGTGGCCTCCAGGAGTGGTGGATTCGTCATGCAGTAATAACCCCAGTGATAACCCTGGAGGCAAAAATATATAAAAAATAAAAATATAGTGTACAAGGAGCTAGGTTCCAGTCACCCCTGTAACGGGAAAGCGTACAAGTGGTGAAACAGTGCTGCAGGTGTCTCTGTCTCTCTAGCTCTCTAGCTCCCCCTGCCATCTGGATTTCTCTATGTTGCTAACCAATAATAAATAAGTAAAAATATTGAGAGAGAGAGAGAGAGAGAGAGAGAATGGCTTTTGTTTGTCCTTCAGAGGTGGCCCCGCCACAGTGCGGAGCCCGGGTGTAGACAAGCACTATGGGAAGCCTGTCCCCTAGAGTCTGCAGAGTGCAGATTCCATTACTATCATCATTATCACCAGCGGCAGAGCACTGCGCAGCTCTGCCTCATGCTGGTGCCGGGTATTGAACCTGGGACGTTGGAGCCCCAGGCAGGAAAGTCTCTTTGCAGAACCATCATGCTGTCTCTCCCGCCCGCCCATAATCCTCTTGCCCACTGTTTGTGGGCCTAGGCCCTCCAGCTGTCCCGCTCCGCTGACATAGCTCACCTGCACAGTGCCCTGCTTCGACACGGCTGCTCAATCTGCCGCTCTCACAAAAACGTAAGAAAGAAACCGAGTGCAGAGACAGAGAGATGGAGACACACCAATACACACGGGAGCTTCCTCGGGGGCCATAGGACCTCCCCTGTGGTGCCTGGGCTCTGAACCGGGCCACAGACTTGGCATGCATGGCAGGCGGCCCGCCAGGGGAACCATCCCGCAAGGTCGCGCAGTGCTTTTAAGCCGGGAAAGCTCCCGGAGGCGACTTCCTCGAGCGATGTGACGCCTGTGCTGTGCTGCTTGCTGGTTGTGGCACTGAAAGGAGGAGCGCCCCCGATGGAAGGGCAACCCCAGGGGACCGGGGATGGAAATCTCGGGCCCTCGGGTTGGAGAGCAGCATGGGGAGAGCACCAAAGCCAAGAGCAGGTGCCTTGGACCCTCGGCCCGAAAGGGGAATGGGCATGGGAGACTACCCTGCGATCACAAGACTGTGTCCCTTGGGACGGAAGGCGTGTGGGATTGGCGGTGACGATGCTTGGCGACATAAGCCGAGAGCTGAAAGACAACGAGCAGGTGGCTTCACTCAGAGGAGGAATCCAGAGATCAGGTGCGTATGAAATTGAATGGTCACATCAATAAGGAGAAGCACGCAAACTGTCGGCAAGACCTGTGAGAACTCCGGTGCTTTTCTTCGGGAGGTGGGAGGGTGAGAACACAGAATCTGCTGGTGGGTGTGGTGTGGAGCTCTGCGCCGCAATCCGACACTCCCGTCACACACAATTAAGAGCAAATGAAAAACTTAAAAGGGAGGGGCCGGGCGGTGGCGCACTCGGGTAAGCGTGCAGCTCACATCACAGTGCGTGAGGATCCAGGTTCAAGCCCCTGGTCCCCACCTGCAGGGGGAGAGCTTCACGAGTGGTGAAGCAGGGCTGCAGGTGTCTCTGTCTCTCTCCCTCTCTATCTCTCCCTCTCAATTTCTTTCTGTCTCTGTAAGTAATAAATAAATAGAACATTAAAAAATTTTTTAAAAACATTAAAGAAAGCTTAAAAGGGGAGGCTATGAAGTCGGGCCTGCAAGCGATATGCTGGGAGAAAATGATCAAATACGGACATTCGTTGCTTCTCCGGCAACCTTTAGGAGTCACCCAACAAGTCAGTGCAGGAGAACGCAAGGTCAGCTGAGACCCCACTCAGATCCTAGCTGTGTTTCCGCCCCGACTTGAGGCCAGACCCCGTAAACCTACCACCGGATTGGATACGACAGGTGACACGCAACACCTCAACTGGGAGAAAGCCTACGTTTGTCTGGTGAAGAAGGCACTACCAAGGCTGCAAAAGGGCAAGAGACTGGCTCACTTCATGAGGGCCTCTTCGGTCACTGCCAGGCCGGCCCAGTCAGGGGCCCTAGTCAGGGAATCCTTGCACCGCCCCATAGATTCAGTTGGCCTAGACGTCTAACGGATCCCTCTCTCCACCATCACTGGTCACTTCCGTCGGGAACGTCATCACAAGCCCGCTTGTGGGCCTTCCCAAGACCTTGTCTTCTCTGGAGAGCAGCAATGGCAGGGTAGGGACTGCCCCACTCTCCAAAGGGAGGCCGGGTCAACCTGTCATGCCACTCGAGGAAGACCGGCTCTGAAATGAGTGCAGCCTAGAATTCTAGGCCCCAGCTGTGACCATGGGCCACGAAGACGGACTGACAGGGACTCGGCGGTTACATAGGCTCCTGTGCTAACTAGGGTGCTAACTAGGAATACATCTGGGCCCTGGGTCAGATCCATGCGGTAAGCAGCTAATCGTATTTATATATTTCCTTCAAGTTTGGGAGCTACTCTCTGCCCTGATGAAGCTTTCTCATCATACTCAAACTCTGACACCACCTCCACGGACAATATTCCTGGACCACCTCCATGTTAGCTACCAAGCTGCGGCAACAGTGACTCAAGTCATGGGCCCTCAGAACATACCTGAAATAGACTTCCTAGCTTCTCTTCACGCTAAGGTCCCTACTCCCACTGGCTGTATTCCTACCTTTTGGTTCCTGGTTATTAAACATATTGTCTTTCTTTATATCTTACTGCCTTCAGCCACCAAGTTGCAGATGCTGCCGTGATGCCAACCTGACCTCCCGACGCAGACGACCTCACCGATATGTCCTGGAACCTCCCCTCCCCAGAGCACTACCCCACTAGGGAAAGATAGAAACGGGCTGGGGGTGTGGATCCACCTGTCAACCCCATGTCCAGCGGAGAAGCAATTACTGAAACCAGAACACCCACCTTCTGTGCCCTATAAAGAACTGACTGTCGGGTGGTAAGCGCAGCGGATCAAGCGAGGGTGGCGCGAAGCGCAAGGACCTGCACAAGGATCCCGGTTCGAGCTCCCAGCTCCCCACCTGCAGGAGAGCCGATTCATAGGCGGTGAAGCAGGTCTGCGGGTGTCTGTCTTTCTCTCCCCCTCTCTGTCTTCCCCTCCTCTCTCCATTTCTCTCTGTCCTATCCAACAAAGACGACAACAATAATAGCTACAACAATAAAAAAAATAAGGGCAACAAAAAGGAAATAAATAAATACCAAAAAAAAAAAGAACTGACGGGTGTGGGCGGCATGGGGGGCGTGGGAGGTGGGGCATAGGGGGTGGGGCGTGGCACACTGGGTTAAGCTCACATAGGACGAAGTGCAAGGGCCCTCCTAAGGATCCCGGTTCAAGCCCATGGCTCCCCACCTGCAGGGGGGGGGTCACTTCACAAGCAGTGAAGCAGGTCTGCAGGTGTCTGTCTTTCTGTCTCTCTCCCTCTTGATCTTCCCTCCCCCTCTCAATTTCTCTCTGTCCTACCCAATAAACATGGAAAAATGGCCGCCAGGAGCAGTGGATTCTTAGTGCAGACACCGAGCCCCAGAGATAACTCTGGAGGCACACTATATATGTTTTTTTCTTTTTGTTGTCCTTGTTTTTTTTTTTTTATTATTGTTGTAGTGATTATTGTTGTTGTTGTTATTAATGTCGTCATTGTTGGATAGGACAGAGAGAAATGGAGAGAGGAGGGGAAGACAGAGAGGGGGATCACCTACAGAGGAAAACCCAGGGATTAGCAGCAGACTTCTCCACACAAACACTACAGGCCAGAAGGGAATGGCAAGATATCCATCAAGTTGGGAGGCGGGCGGTAGTGCAGCCAGTTAAGCGCACGTGGCGCAAAGTGCAAGGACCGGCATAAGGATCCCGGTTTGAGCCCCTGGCTCCCCACCTGCAGGGGAGTCGCTTCACAGGCAGTGAAGCAGGTCTGCAGGTGTCTATCTTTCTCTCCCCCTCTCTGTCTTCCCCTCCTCTCTCCATTTCTCTCTGTCCTATCCAACAACGACGACACCAATCATAACTACATCAATAAAACAACAAGGACAACAAAAGGGAATAAATAAATAAATATAAAAAATATCTTAAAAAAAATAGATATCCATCGAGTGCTCAATGAGAAAGGCTTTCAACAAGACGACTAGATCCTGCAGTCTAGACTGTCATTCAGACGAGATGGAGGCATCAAACCTTCTCAGACACGCAACAGTTGAAAGAATCAGCTATCACCAAGCCTGCCCTGAAAGAAGTTCTGAAAGATCTGCTATAAACAGTCAGACCACCATAAATAGGCCATATATCAGAACACTCCAAATAACTACAATAATGGCATTAAAATATCTTCAATCTATGATATCAATAAATGTCAGTGGCCTGAGTTCACCTATTAAAAGGCAGAGAGTAGGAAGATGGATCAGAAATACAACCCAACAGAGAGGGGGGAGAGAAAGATAGACACCTGCAGACCTACTTCACTGCCTGTGAAGCGACTCCCCTGCAAGTGATGAGCCGGGGGCTCGAACGGGGATCCTTATGCCGGTCCTTGTGCTTGGTGACACGTGGGCTTAACCAGCTGCACTACCGCTCAACTCCAAAAACATATATATATATATATATGTATATATATATATATATATTTTTTTTTTTTTTCCCTTTAGTTGCCCTTGTTGTTTTATTGTTGTTGTAGTTATCGTTGTTGTTGTTGTTGATGTCGTCGTTGTTGGCTAGGACAGAGAGAAATGGAGAGAGGAGGGGAAGACAGAGAGAGACACCTGCAGACCTCCTTCACCACTTGGGAAGTGACTCCCCTGTAGGTGGGGAGCCAGGGGCTTGAACCGGGATCTTTACACCAGTCCTTGTGCTTGGCGCCACGTGCGCTTAACCCACTGCGCTACAGCCTGACCCCCAACATATATATATATATATATATATATATATATATATATATAAAATTTTATTTATTTATCCCCTTTTGTTGCCCTTGTTGTTTTATTGTTGTAGTTATTATTGTTGTTGCCGTTGTTGGCTAGGACAGAGAGAAATGGAGAGAGGAGGGGAAGACAGAGAGGGGGAGAGAAAGACAGACACCTGCAGACCTGCTTCACCGCCTGTGAAGCGACTCCCCCGCAGGTGGGGAGCCGGGGTCCGAACCGGGATCCTTATGCCGGTCCTTGTGCTTTGCGCCACCTGCGCTTAACCCCCTGCGCTACAGCCCGACTCCCCAACATTTATTTTTTTACTGGAGCACTGATCAGCTCTGGCTAATGGTGGTGTGGGGGATTGAACCTGGGAATTCAGAGGCTCGGGCATAAGAGTCTCTTTGCATAACCAAGATGCTATCTACCCCTATCAATACAGAACTTTCCATCCTGAAAGAAAATCAATACACATTCTTCTCAAGTACACAAGATCATTTACAAGGATTGACCATATGCTGGGCCACAAACACAGCCTAAACAAATATGTGCATATTAAAATCATAAAATGCGGGGGCCGGGAGGTAGCGCAGCAGATTAAGCGCACAGGGCGTGAAGTACAAGGACCTGTGTAAGGCTCCGGGTTCGAGTCCCCGGCTCCCCACCGACAGGGGGGGTCGCTTCACAAGCGGTGAAGCAGGTCTGCAGGCGTCTATCTTTCTCTCCTTCTTTCCGTCTTCCCCTCCTCTCTCGATTTCTCTCTGTCCTTTCCAACAACAACGACAGCAGTAACAATAATTATCACAACAAGTAAAAAGCAAGGGCAACAAAAGGAGAAAAATGCATC
This sequence comes from Erinaceus europaeus, assembly GCF_950295315.1. Taxonomy (NCBI): domain Eukaryota; kingdom Metazoa; phylum Chordata; class Mammalia; order Eulipotyphla; family Erinaceidae; genus Erinaceus; species Erinaceus europaeus. Next base: position 1,449,724 of record NC_080185.1, on the reverse strand, counting down.
TCTCAGACCATGAGGGTACAATGTTAGATATCAGCCACAAAAAAGAAAAGAAAGAAAAACTCCCCCCTAATCTGGAGACTAAACAGCATGCTTCTCAATAGCACGTGGGTGACTGAAGAGAACACAAAGGGGGTCCGAGTGCGAGCGCATCTGGTTGAGCATAGATATTACGGAGCGCAAGGACGCAGAGTCAATCCCAACGGTCACCACTTTCCCGGGAAACTTCACGAGGGGGTTGCAGGCCTTCAGGTGTCTCTCTCTGTCTATTTCCCTCTCTGCCTCACCCCTCTAAATGTCCCTCGCCAATAATAAATAAATATCAATAAATCTATCCAGTAGTAAGTAAAATGTTAATAAAGAAATGCATTATAAAAACATCAAAAAGGGGCTGGGGAGGGGTGCACAGGGTTAAGCGGATGCAGTACACAGTGCAACAGCCTGCGGGAGGTTCCCAGTTTGAACCCCTGACTCCCCACCTGCAGAGGGGTCACGTCACAAGTGGTGAAGCAGGTCTTCAGGTGTCTATCCTTCTCTCTCCCTCTCTACCTTCCCCTCATCTCTCAATTTCTCTCTGTCCTGTCGAATGAAATGGAAAACAAAAATGACCACCAGGAGCAGTCACCAAGCCCCAGCAATAACTATGGGGTCAAAGGAGAAAGAAAGATAGAAAGAAAGAAAGAAGAGATCACTCTGGTACATGTGCTGCCAGGGACTGAATTCAGGACCTCCTGCTTGAGAGTCCAAGGTCCACTGCACCACCTCCCGGACCACAAACATGAACAAATTTAAGATGTGTACCGGCAATGGCTGCCTCCAAGAAATGTTAAGATGCAGAACACTGTGATCCAGCACAAACAGTGAAGTGCCAGAAAAAAATAATTAGTTCCGGAGGCGGAGCTACGAGCAGCAGATCGCTTTCTCTCCTCTCCTCTCCTCTCCCGGATCAACTAGGAATACCAAAGGAGACCACCCGGACCGAAACAAGACAGGACTAGAATGACCACAGAAACCCAGTAAATCACCCGTGAGTACAAACACGCGTGGCTGGTGACAGAGAGGAGAGAGGGGCCTAAGGAGAGATTAAGTGACTGCCAACAGTTCGACAGTTTGTCAGTGGAGACACCACCTCCAGTCTGCTCCACCAACAAGGGGACAGCTGAAGGGAGGAAAGGACTCCCCAGAGACTCACCAAATACAACTCTGAGTCTCCATTGCTACTACCCTCAGAATCTGGAGCAGCAACAGGGAGGGACACCAGGGCACAGAGATCTAACCGGGAAACTCAGGAGAAGACCTATACCTCGGTGGCATAGCTGAAGGGCTGTGAAAGTCTCTTTGCATAACCACTGGATTATCTCTGCCACACCCTGCTTTATCTCTTGGTCAGGAGTCATTGATTAAGCCAAGAAGCCTATTGATAGTTTAAAAGCCCTCAGGCTACCATAGCCTACAGGGGAAAAAAAAAAAGGCTTTTACACCACTGAACTCCAACTCAGGGATTGAAAAAACTGTTAACTTATATAAAATGGTTAAAACAACAAGAAAAAATAATGGAGACTCGAACCAGGACAAGAGTCCAGCTAAAAGTCCTCCAGAGGGCGAAGCACAAAACAACGAGTTCAACATGCAAACATTAGCTAAGGAAATAATAACAGGAGTGAGTAAAGAATTTGAAAAAATTGTAATCAGAACTGCAGGAACAACAAATGAGAATATGGAAGAAAATTCTAATAATCGCATGGTTATTAGAGAGCTGAAAGCTGAAATCGCTGAGCTAAGAAGGCAACTAGCTGAACAAGCTAAAACAGTATCAGAGCAGGGCAACAAAATAGATGAACTCCAGAAAGCAGTAGAGGGCAGAGAGAATAGAATCAATGAGGCTGAAGACAGAATTAGCAAGATTGAGGATGAATTAGAGACAACTAAAAAAGAAGTAAGAGATCTCAAAAAGAGATTAAGAGATGCTGAAAACAACAACAGAGTCCTATGGGATGACTTCAAAAGAAACAATATACGCATTATTGGCTTACCAGAGGAAGAAAGAGAAGGGGAGGAAGAAAGCGTTCTCCAGGCCATAATAGCTGAAAATTTCTCTAGTCTAGACAACACCAAAGACATAAAGATTCAAGAAGCCCAGAGGGTCCCAAACAGAATTAACCCAGACCTAAAGACACCAAGACATGTCATACTTAGATTGGAAAGGAATAAGGATAAAGAAAGGATCCTCAAGGCTGCAAGAGAAAAACAAAGAGTCACCTACAAAGGAAAACCCATAAGATTAGCAGCAGACTTCTCCATACAAACACTACAGGCCAGAAGAGAATGGCAAGATATCTATCGAGTGCTCAATGAGAAAGGCTTTCAGCCAAGAATACTATAGAATACTGCTAGATTGACATTCAGACTAGATGGAAGCATCAAAACCTTCTCAGACAAGCAACAGTTGAAGGAAGCAACCATCACCAAGCCTGCCTTGAAAGAAGTTCTGAAAGGTTTCCTATAAACAACCAGACCACCACAAATAGAACATATATCAAAACACTCTAAAACTCTACAAGAATGGCGTTAAAATATCTTCAATCTTTGATATCAATAAATGTGAATGGCCTGAATTCACCTATTAAAAGACACAGAGTAGGAAGATGGATCAGAAAACACAACCCAACAATATGTTGTCTACAGGAAACTCACCTAACGCAACAAGACAAACACAGACTTAAAGTGAAAGGATGGAAAACTATCATACAAGCCAATGGCCCACAAAAAAGGGCAGGAACAGCTATTCTCATATCTGACATGATAGACTTTAAAATACATAAGATTAAAAAAGATAGGAATGGACACTACTTAATGCTCAGAGGATCAGTCAATCAAGAGGACTTAACAATTATTAATATCTATGCACCCAATGAGAAGCCATGTAAATACATCAAACTTCTACTGAAAGAGCTACAGCAATATATTAACAGTAACACAATCATAGTAGGGGACTTCAACACCCCACTATCTCAACTTGACAGATCATCCAGGAAGAAAATCAGTAAAGACATAGGGAGCTAAATGAAGAGATAGATAAACTAGAACTATTGGACATTTTCAGAGTCATTCATCCCAAGAAACTGGAATACACATTTTACTCAAATCCACATGGATCATTCTCAAGGATAGACCATATGTTAGGCCACAAAGACAGCATCAGCCTATTCAAGAGCACTGAAATCATCCCAAGCATCTTCTCAGACCACAGTGGAATTAAACTAACACTTAACAATCAACAAAAGATTAGTAACAGTGCCAAAATGTGGAAGCTCAACAGTACACTTCTTAACAACTTCTGGGTCAAAGAGGAAATCAAGGAAGAAATCAAAATGTTTCGAGAGTTCAATGAAAATGAAGACACAAGCTATCAAAATATTTGGGACACAGCTAAAGCAGTCCTAAGAGGGAAGTTCATAGCTATACAAGCACACATTAGGAAACAAGAAAAGGCACAAATAAACAGCCTGATTGCACATCTTAAAGACCTAGAAGAAGAACAACAAAGGAACCCTAAAGCAACCAGAAGGACAGAAATTACTAAAGTTAGGGCAGAAATAAATAACATTGAGAATAGGAAAACCATACAAAAGATCAATGAAAGTAAATGTTGGTTCTTCGAAAGAGTAAACAAAATCGACAAACCTTTAGCCAGACTCACAAAACAAAAAAGGGAGAAGACCCAAATAAATCGGATAGTAAATGAAAGAGGAGATATCACAACAGACACTGCAGAAATTCAACATATCATGCGAGGCCTCTATGAACAACTATATGCCACCAAGCTAGAGAACCTGGAAGAAATGAATGATTTCCTAGATACCTACCAACTTCCAAAACGAAGTAAAGAGGAAGTGGATAACATGAACAGGCCCATCACAGCTAATGAAATTGAAACAGTTATCAAAAATCTTCCCAAAAATAAAAGTCATGGACCAGATGGTTTTACAAATGAATTCTACAAAACTTTCAAAGAAGAACTAATACCTCTACTTTTAAAAGTCTTCCAGAAGATTGAAGACACTGGAATACTCCCTGCCAGCTTCTATGAAGCCAACATCACCCTGATACCAAAAGCAGACAGGGACACAACCAAAAAAGAAAACTACAGACCAATATCTCTGATGAACATAGATGCGAAAATATTGAACAAAATTCTAGCCAACCGGATACAGCAGTATATCAAAGAGATTGTCCATCATGACCAAGTGGGGTTTATCCCAGGCATGCAAGGTTGGTTTAATATACGTAAATCAATCAATGTGATCCACCACATCAACAAAAGCAAGACCAAAAACCACATGGTCATATCAATAGATGCAGAGAAAGCCTTTGACAAAATACAACATCCCTTTATGATCAAAACACTACAAAAAATAGGAATAGATGGAAAATTCCTGAAGATAGTGGAGTCTATATATAGCAAACCTACAGCCAACATCATACTCAATGGTGAAAAACTGGAAGCATTTCCCCTCAGATCAGGTACTAGACAGGGCTGCCCACTATCACCATTACTATTCAACATAGTGTTGGAAGTTCTTGCCATAGCAATCAGGCAGGAGCAAGGAATTAAAGGAATACAGATTGGAAGAGAAGAAGTCAAACTCTCCTTATTTGCAGATGACATGATAGTATACATGGAAAAACCTAAGGAATCTAGCAAGAAGCTTTTGGAAATCATCAGGCAATACAGTAATGTGTCAGGCTATAAAATTAACATTCAAAAGTCAGTGGCATTCCTCTATGCAAACACTAAGTTAGAAGAAATTGAAATCCAGAAATCAGTTCCTTTTTCTATAGCAACAAAAACAATAAAATATCTAGGAATAAACCTAACCAAAGAAGTGAAAGACTTGTATACTGAAAATTATGAGTCACTACTCAAAGAAATTGAAAAAGACACAAAGAAGTGGAAAGATATTCCATGCTCATGGGTTGGAAGAATTAACATCATCAAAATGAATATATTACCCAGAGCCATCTATAAATTTAATGCTATCCCCATCAAGATCCCAAGCACATTTTTTAGGAGAATAGAACAAATGCTACAAATGTTTATCTGGAACCAGAAAAGACCTAGAATTGCCAAAACAATCTTGAGAAAAAAGAACAGAACCGGAGGCATCACACTGCCAGATCTCAAACTATATTATAGGGCCATTGTCATCAAAACTGCTTGGTACTGGAACATGAACAGACACACTGACCAGTGGAATAGAATTGAGAGCCCAGAAATGAGGCCCCACACCTATGGACATCTAATCTTTGACAAAGGGGCCCAGACTATTATATGGGGGAAGCAGAGTCTCTTCAACAAATGGTGTTGGAAACAATGGGTTGAAACATGCAGAAGAATGAAGCTGAATCACTGTATTTCACCAAATACAAAAGTAAATTCCAAGTGGATCAAGGACTTGGATGTTAGACCAGAAACTATCAGATACTTAGAGGAAAATATTGGAAGAACTTTTTTCTGCATAAATTTTAAAGACATTTTCAATGAAACGAATCCAATTACAAGGAAGACTAAGGCAAGTATAAACCTATGGGACTACATCAAATTAAAAAGCTTCTTCACAGCAAAAGAAAGCACTACCCAAACCAAGAGACCCCTCACAGAATGGGAGAAGATCTTTACATGCCATACATCAGATAAGAGTTTAATAACCAACATATATAAAGAGCTTACCAGACTCAACAACAAGACAACAAATAACCCCATCCAAAAATGGGGGGAGGAATTGGACAGAATATTCACCACAGAAGAGATCCAAAAGGCCGAGAAACACATGAAAAAATGCTCCAAGTCTCTGATTGTCAGAGAAATGCAAATCAAGACAACAATGAGATATCACTTCACTCCTGTGAGAATGTCACACATCAGAAAAGGTAACAGCAGCAAATGCTGGAGAGGGTGTGGGGTCAAAGGAACCCTCCTGCACTGCTGGTGGGAATGTCAATTGGTCCAACCTCTGTGGAGAACAGTCTGGAGAACTCTCAGAAGGCTAGAAATGGACCTACCCTATGACCCTGCAATTCCCCTCCTGGGGATATATCCTAAGGAACCCAACACATCCATCCAAAAAGATCTGTGTACACATATGTTCTTGGCAGCACAATTTGTAATAGCCAAAACCTGGAAGCAACCCAGGTGTCCAACAACAGATGAGTGGCTGAGCAAGTTGTGGTATATATACACAATGGAATACTACTCAGCTGTAAAAAATGGTGACTTCACCGTTTTCAGCCGATCTTGGATGGACCTTGAAAAAATCATGTTGAGTGAAATAAGTCACAAACAGAAGGATGAATTTGGGATGATCTCACTCTCAGGCCGAAGTTGAAAAACAAGATTAGAAAAGAAAACACAAGTCAAACCTGAAATGGAATTGGAGTATTACACCAAAGTAAAAGACTCTGGGGTGGGAGGGTGGGTGGGGAGAATACAGGTCTATGAAAAATGATGAATGAAATAGTGGGGTGGTATTGCTAAATGGGAATCTGGGGAATGTTATGCATGTAAAAAAAAAAAAAAGAAGTAGAAACGCAAAGCAGAAATTGACTGAGTTTGGAGTATGGCACCAAAGTAAGAAAGCAGAAGTATACTAGAGTTTGCAGTGAGTACCTCCCTAATACTTCCTCTCCACTTTTCCAAGCTTTGGGTCCATGATTGCTCAACAATTTGTTTGGCTTTGTATGTTAACTCTCTTTTCAGTCACCAGGTTCCAGGTGTCATCAGGATGCCGGCCAGACTTCCCTGGATTGAAGACACCACCAATGTGTCCTGGAGCTCAGCTTCCCCAGAGACCCATCCTACTAGGGAAAGAGAGAGGCAGACTGGGAGTATGGACCGACCAGTCAACGCCCATGTTCAGCGAGGAAGCAATTACAGAAGCCAGACCTTCTACCTTCTGCAACCCTCAATGACCCTGGGTCCATGCTCCCAGAGGGATAGAGAATGGGAAAGCTATCGGGGGAGGGGGTGGGATATGGAGATTGGGCGGTGGGAATTGTGTGGAGTTGTACCCCTCCTACCCTATGGTTTTGTTAATTAATCCTTTCTTTAATAAAAAAAAAATTAAAAAAAAAAAAAGAAAGAAAGAAAGAAGAAAGAGAGAGAGGGAGGGAAGGAAGGAAGGAATAAATAAATAAATTAATTAAGAAGTGCCTCGGGATCAACGACATTTAGGAAACCAGTTATCATACCCGATGGGACACAGCAAAGACAGTCCCGAGAGGGAAGTCTACAGCAATACAGGCCCACATTAATAAGGAGGACAAATCACTAGGAAGCCATCTAACAACTCAACTGAACCAATTAGAAACAGCAACAAAGGCGGCCTGCCGCTAGCGCAGCGAGGTAAGCACACAGGGTCGAAGTGTAAGGATCAAGGTTAGAGCACCCGGCTCCCCACCTACAGGTGGGGGCTCGCTGCACAAGCAATGAAACAGGTCTGCACGCGTCTATCTTTCTCTCCTCCTCTCTATCTTCCCCTCCCATCTCCATTTCTCTCTGTCCAATCCAATAACAACAACAAGAATAACAAAAATGGGGAAAATGGCCTCCAGGAGCAATGGATTTGTAGTGCAGGCACCGAGCCCCAGCAATAACCCTGAATGGAAAAAAAAAAAAAAAAAGAAATAGCAACAAAGAGATCCAAAGGTCAGCAGGAGACAGCAAATAGTTAAACAGAGCAGAAATTGATGAAACAGAAAAAAAAGAAAACCATCTGGAAGACTAATTAACCAAGAGCTGGTTCTTTGAAAAGATAAGTGAAATAGATAAACTGCTAGTTACGCTCGAGAAAAAGATATTGCAACAGACAAGGCAGAGATACCAAAGATCATGCAAGATTATTATGACCATCTAGATGGAACAACTTAGAAGAAATGGACACATTCTTAGAGCCCTACCAACTGCCAACCTTGACAGAAAAGGAAAGAGATACACTTAACAGGCCAATCACTAGTGCAGAAATGGAAGCAGCGGTCAAAAGCCTCCCCAAGAACAAAAGCCCAGGTTCAGATGACTGTACTAATGAATTCTACAAACCATTTAAAGAAGAACTAACACACACCCTCCACAAACTCTTCCAGAGAATAGAATTCGAAGAAGGAACACACCCAAACACATTGTATGAGGCTGGTGACACTCGGATCCCCAAAGCAGGAAAGGACTCCACCCACCAAAAAAAGAAAAAAGAAAAAAGAAAAAGAAAACTATAGACCTATATCCCTGATGAACACTGCTGCAAAGATCCTCAAAATCTTGGCTAACTGAATCCAACAGTATATTAAGAGAATAGTCCGTCATGACCTAGTGGGATTCATCCCTGGGAAACAGGGATGGCTTAACATCCTCAAGTCGGCCAGTGTCATCCACCATATCAACAGAAAGAAAGATAAAACGCACAGGATCTTATCAATTGATGCAGAAAAAGCATTTGACAACGTCCAGCACCCATGTACTCATTTATGATGAAAGCCCTCGAGAAACTGGGAGTGGAAGGGAAATTCTTCAACGTAATAATGGCTATGCATGACAAAGCCATGACTAGCACTGTGCTCAGTGAGGAAAAATTTGAAAGCCTTCCCCCTAAAATCAGGAACTAGGCAAGGATGTCCACTCCCACCACTTCTATTCAACGTAGTCTCATAGGCCCTCTCCTTCGCAAGCAGGCAAGCAGGAGAGTTTAAAGGGATTCAAATTGGGAAGGAGGAAGTTAAATGATCGTCATTTGCAGATGATAAGCCGTGATACCTAGAGGACCCCCAAAACTCTGCCAAAAAAAAAAAAAAAAAACTACTGGAACTCATCAACAAATTCAGTAAAGTAGCAGGTCGCAAAATCAGTGCTCATAAATCGGTGGCATTTCTTTAGACAGAACGCAAGGAGGCAATACCATTTACAACCGAACCTGACACGGTCTGGCACCGTGGTCTCCTAGTCAAGATCTCAAGATGCCTGCCTCCATGGGTGGCCAACACTATATCGTTTCTTCTCCCAAACAGAAGATTCCGGGTGCATCTGGGTGACAAGTCTAGCAGATGGAGACCTGTCTCAAGTGGCCTCCCCCAGGGCTCTGTTCTGGCTCCTACGCTATTTAATATTTACATCAATGACCTCCCAGAAACTTCTTCAAGGAAGTTCATCTACGCCGATGACATTTGCTGTGCAACTCAGGCATCCAAGTTCGACATCCTCGAGGAAACACGAAAGACATGTCTCTGATATCTGATGACTGTAAAAAATGGCGACTAATCCCTAGCACTGCAAAAACGGTATCATCTGTTTTCCATCTACACCATGCCTCGGCCTCGCGTGAGCTTAATGTGCAGCTTGGCGATACGAGAATCCGGCATGAAGCCCAGCCAGTCTATCTTGGCGTTACTCTCGATCGCACTCTGTCATTTCACGAACATCTCATAAAAACTGCAGCAAAGGTGGGCGCGAGGAATCACATCATTGCAAGACTGGCCAGCTCCTCATGGGGCGCGAGCGCTTCCACACTACGATCATCCTCTCTGGCATTATGCTACTCCACTGCAGAATACTGTGCCCCAGTATGGTTCCGTAGCCCCCATGTCCACTTGGTCGATTCCAAATTATATTCCTCCATGAGGATCATTTCTGGAACCATCCGTTCCACCCCGGTTCCATGGCTGCCAGTTCTTAGCAACAGCGCCCCGCCAGATATTCGTCGGGATGCGGCATCATCTAAGTTCATTTCCCACGTCTACGCTCGACCGGACCTGCCAATATACGCGGATATCTTCGCCCACCCTGTCCAACGCTGGACGTCTCGTCACCCAATCTGGTCCCCTACGCCTACACTGAACTTCTCTGTTCCAGTCTCTTGGAAACAGAGCTGGCAGTCAGCTGAGGTCAAGAACAAACACCTCATCCCAGACCCCTGCGAGCGTCCACCCGGCTTTGACCTGGCACGTTATGATTGGGCCCTCCTCAATCGCTATCGAACAGGCCGTGGCCGGTGCTCCGCTATGTTCCATCGCTGGGGAGCCAGAGACGACCCGAACTGCCCCTGCGGCTCCAGACAGACTATGACCCACATAGTCAACGACTGCCACCTCTCCAGATTCAAAGGAGGTCTCGAAACTTGACATCAGGCTCAACCTGACGCTGTTGACTGGCTACGGAAGAAGGGCAAACGCTAGAAGAAGAACCGAACCTGAAAAGATAAAACACCGAGGAATCAATCTAACAAAGGAGGTGAAGGACCTTTTCAAGGAAAACTATGAGACATCCTTAAAAGAAACAGAGGTGACACCAAAAAATGAAGGAACATTCATTCCCCTGCTCATGGATTGGAAGAATAAATATCATTAAAATGGCAATTCTGCCAAAAGCAATCTATAGATTCAATGCCATCAATCCCTATTAAAATCCCAATGACATTTTTTTTTAAGATTTTTAAAAATTTATTTATGAGAAAGATAGGAGGAGAGAGAGGGAGAGAGAGAGAGAGAGAGAGAGAGAGAGAGGGAGAAAGAACCAACCAGATAGCACTCTGGTACATGTGCTGCCGGGGACAGAACTCAGGACCCTATGCTTGAGAGTCCAATGCTTTATCCACTGCGCCATCTTCCGGACAACCCAATGACATTTTTCAAGGAGAGAGGACAACTTACCCAAAAGTTGTGTGGAACTTTAAAAAGCCACGGATAGCAAAAGCTCTCCGGAGGAAAAAGAAGAGAAACGGAGGCATCACAGTCCCAGACTTCAGTTCACGTTGCAAAGCAGAAGCATTAAGACAGTGTGGCGTGGGAGCTAAAGCAAACCTATGGGCAACAGAAGGCGAGAGAGCCCAGAACTAAAGCGCACATATGTAGCCGCGTTACATATGATAAAAGGGCCCCAACTGCCCACTGGGGAAAAGAAAGTCTTTGGACTTATTGATTGATTTATGTTTGCCTCAAGAGTTATTGCTGGGGCTCGGAGCCGGCATTACAGATCCACTGCTCCTGGTGGCCATTCATCTCACTCTCACTTTTTTAAAAAAGATTTTTATTTATTTATTTTTTTATTCATTTATTTACTTATTTATAAGGAAGATAGGAGGAGAGAGAGAGAGAGAGAAAGAACTGGACATCACTCTGGTACATATGCTGCCAGGATTCAACTCAGGACCTCATGCTTCAGAGTCCAGTGCCTTATCCACTGTGCCACCTCCCAGACCACCCCACCCCCCCCCATTTTATTGGATAGGACAGAGAGACATTGAGAGAGGACGGGGAGACCAAGAGGGTGCCGGGGAAAGACAGACACCTGAAGACCAGCTTCACCGCTAGTGAAGCATCCCCCATGCAGGTGGGGGGCCAGGGGCTCGAACCTGGATCCTTGCACGGGTCCTTGAGCTTGGTACTATGTGCACTTAACTGGACGCGCCACTGTCCGGCCCCCGGAAGTCTCCTTAACAAATGGTGTTGGGCATATTGGATAACCGCATGCACAAAAAGTGAAAGTTGACCACCAACTAACACCATGAACCCAGATTAACTCAGAATGGATCAAAGATCTGGATATTGGACCTGAAACTATCAAATACATAAATACATGGGTGAAACAGCCCAGGACCTTAACATTAAAGACTCATTTGGAGACACCACCCCCAAAACAAAAGTGAATAAATGGGACTACATCAAATGGAATGGCGTCTACACATCAAGAGAAAACTCCATAAGGATAAACGGGAAACCCGTCAAAATGACACTCCAGACAAGCGGCTGATGCCAAACACCTTTTTAAAAAAATTTTTTTTTATTTATTACTGGATAGAGACTGAGAGAAACTGAGAGGGGAGGGGAGACAGAAGGGGAGCGAGACAGAGAGACACCTGCAGCCCTGCTTCACCACGCGTGAAGCTCTCCCTCTGCAGGTGGCAGCCCGGAGCTTGAGGCTGGGTCCATGTACTCTTTCGTGTGAACGCTGGACTAAGTGTGCCACCGCCTGGCCCGATATCAAACATCTGAAGAGAACTCCTGCAGTACAGCTCAACAAAAAGAAAAAGAACAGCCCGATCAGAAAGTGGGCAGAAGATATGAAGAGACGTTCTCTAAAGAACAGGTACACACGGGAGTCGGGCGGTAGCGCAGCGGTCAAGCGCACATGGCGCGAAGCTCAAGGACTGGCGTGAGGATCCCGGTTCCAGCCCCCAGCTCCTCACCTGCAAGGGGGTCGGCCGCTACAAGAGCAGTGAAGCAGGTCGGCAGGTGTCAAGAAGAAGGTACGCAGGTTGAGAGCAGCAGACGCAGCATCAGTTGGTATGGGAGGCAGAGGCCCGCTGAAAAATGAGCCACGCCCCAGCAGTTCCAGAACTGGGAGAAATGTGGGTCTTATAAGGAATGGGGCGGGTTCCTGCTGTCTCAGGGTGTAAGAAGGCAGTAGTAGTTGTTGTGGCTATTGGAACCAAGTGCTTTGGAAATCTGGTTGACTTTGAAAGTCCCTTTGTTAGGGTTTTCTGTATCGTACAAGACCTCACCATGACTTATGTCGCTTAATGCTATATACAGATAGCTCCAGCTGATTTAGTGACAGCCTGTTGCCTCTGGTCTCTCTGGTCCAAGATTATAGTTAATTGACTATTTCAAAAAAGCCTTTATTAGACATGTATTAACAATTTAAGCCCCACAATTAAAATTCTACCAGGTAACCGATTGGAAGCCTTCAGTGCTTAGATCAAAGGAATATATACTCAGAACTGGAGTCTATGCATCAAAACGTTTGAGACATTCAATCTTTCTCTTCCCTCTCATATTGACTAAATCGTGCATTTTAAGATTATAAATTATATATTTATTTTTTTTAGTATTTATTTTCCCTTTTGTTGCCCTTTTTTAAATTGTTGTTGTAGCTATTATTTATGTCGTCATTGTTGGATAGGACAGAGAGAAATGGAGAGAGGAGGGGAAGACAGAGAGGGGGAGAGAAAGACAGACACCTGCAGACCTGCTTCACCCACCGCCTGTGAAGCGACTCCCCTGCAGGTGGGGAGCCGGGGGCTCGAACCGGGATCCTTACGCCGGTCCTTGTGCTTTGCGCCACCTGCGCTTAACCCGCTGCGCCACCGCCGGACTCCCCTTAAGATGATAAATTAATAGGAGTGTGTATTAACATCATCCCCACCACCAAAGGTCTGTGTCCCTACCCCCACTCCCCTCTAGTGAAGCTGAAAAATCTACCCTCTCTCTCCTCCCACCCAGAGCTTTTTACTTTGGTGCAATACTCCAAACTCAGTCAAATTCTGTTTTGCATTTCCCTTTCTGTTCTTTCTCAACTTCTGTTTTATGAGTGGGATCATCCCATACTGTCCTTTGTCTATCTGACTTAGCTCACTTAACATAATTCCTTCCAGCTCCATCCAAGATGGGTCAGAGAAGGTGGGATCATCATCATCATCATCATCATCATCATCATTATCATCATTATTGTTTCTTTATTGGACTCTGCAGGAGTCTCTCTTTCTCTTCCCCTCTCTGACTTCTTCTCCTCTCTCCATTTCTCTCTGTCCTGTTCAACGACGACGACGACAACAGCAATAACTACAACAATAAAACAATAAGGGCAACAAAAGGGAAAAATAAATATTAAAAAAAATTGTGCTGCTACGAACATAGGTGTGTTGGTATGCTTTTAAAAACCCCTTCTGTTTCATTTGGTTTAAATCCCCCCTGCTTAACACTGCATTCTATTTACATAACCACTATTAACAAGCACCACACTCCCTCCAGGGCATTAGTGGTTTAGTGGTAAAATTCTCACCTGCTCCACCCCCTCTCCTTTTCACACCCTGATCCTCTCCTTGTCACACCCTGATATTCACCAGTCGCTTTTCTCCCCACCCTCTCTACATCACATCCTGTCTGCACCCTACTTGGCAAGCATATATAAAGACAGCATTGTTAGTTTAGTAGCTTAGCTTAGCTTGGTATAGATTGCGCTGCGTCCTGCATGAATAAAGAGATACTGCGTACAACCCAGCCATGAGTCCCGGGTCATCTGTCTCCTCTCGCGAAGCCAGACCGGCATAGGTGCACACAGGTCTTTTTGGATGGGTGTGTTGGGTTCCCAACAGGAGAGGAATTACCGGGTCATATGGAAGATCCATTTCTAGCCTTGTGAGGGTTCTCCAGACCGCTCTCCACATCCCCACCAACAACCAGTGGCACCTCGACATGTTTTACATGGGACTGTATCCACAGACGCCAGGCCTGTGGTGTCAACCCTTCAGCTGCCGTACTCTGGTGAGCCTTTTCCTAGCTCCTAGGACTCCTTAATTCCATTTTGGGTACTGCACTTCCTAACAAAGCCCCAACACCGAGATACGAACCAGGGCCCAGGAGACAGAGCAATCATGTGCACGTGTCTCCATGAGTTAGCGGAAAACATACACCTTAAAGCAAAAGTACACAATAGTTTGCAGGGAGGGACCCAGTACGTGCAGCAAGCAAGGAGAAAGACCTGAAAAAGACACCAGAAAGCACTCAGTCAAACAGTTTTAACTTAGACCTAGATACTCTCCTCACCTACTTCCTATTTCACTTCCCTCAAGCGGGCCAAGGCTAACCTTGTCAGACAAAGCATGTACTACAAAAGCTGGATAAGGGCAAGAGACTGGCATACTTAAATGATGGCTCCTTTGATCACTCCCAGGCCACTCCATCACCCGGGGTCCTAGTCAGGGAAGCCGAGGATTCCTACACAGACATGATGGGCCTAGACCTCTAGTAGATCCCTCTCTCCACTGTCACTGGTCACCTCCATCAGGAACAACATCATGGACCCCTCTGTGGGCCCCTACAGGACCTTGCCCTCAATGGGGATCAACAATGGTAGGGACTGCCCTATTCTCAGAAGGGAGGTTGGGCAACATACCCTACCACTCGAGGAAGATGGGCCTGGCCATGGGTGCAGCCTAGAATGCTCCCAGCTCTGCATGACCACAGAATGCAAGCTCAGACCTGCAGGGATGCAGAGGTTACAAAGGCTCCTGCACGGAATATGGGCCCCGAGATCAAATCATGGGCTTTACAGTTCATGGTATTTATGTACTTTTCCCAGACTTGGGAGCTACTCTCTTCCCTGATCCAGCGTCCTAGTCCTGTTTCCAACCCTGACACTATCTCCCCAGATAATACCTTTGGCCCACCTCCATGTTAGCTGCCAGGCTCAGGCAAAAACTAGTAAAGTCCTGGGCCCCTTGGAATAGACCTAAAATAGACCTGCTAGCTTTTTCCAAAATGGAGACCTCAAATCTCATCTGCTATACTCTTGCCTCTAGGTTCCAGATTATTGAAGAACCTCTTCTTCTTTATATCTTTTTTTTTTTATTTCTTTATTGGGGAATTAATGTTTTACATTCAACAGTAAATGCAATCGTTTGTACATGCATAACATTCCCCAGTTTCCCATTTAACAATACAACCCCCACTATGTCCTCTATGATCCTTCATGGACCTGTATTCTCCCCACCCACCCACCCACCCACTCCCACCCCAGAGTCTTTTACTTTGGTGCGATATGCCAATTCCATTTCGGGCTCTACTTGTGTTTTCGTTTCTGATCTTGCTTGTCAACTTCTGCCTGAGAGTGAGATCATCCCCATGTTCATCCTTCTGTTTCTGACTTATCTCACGTAACATGCATTTTTCAAGGTCCATCCAAGATCGGCTGAAAACGGTGAAGTCACCATGTTTTACGGCTGAGTAGTATTCCATTGTGTATATATGGACCACAACTTGCTCAGCCACTCATCTGTTGTTGGACACCTGGGTTGCTTCCAGGTTTTGGCTATTACAAATTGTGCTGCCAAGAACATATGTGTCCACAGACCTTTTGGGATGGATGTGTTGGGTTCCTTAGGATCTATCCCCAGGAGAGGAATTGCAGGGTCATAGGGCAGGTCCATTTCTAGCCTTCGGAGAGTTCTCCAGACTGTTCTCCACAGAAGCTGGACCCACTGACATGCCCACCAGCAGTGCAGGAGGGTTCCTTTGACCCCGCACCCTCTCCAGCATTTGCTACTGTTACCTTTTCTGATGTATGACATTCTCACAGGAGTGAAGTGATAGCTCATTGTTGTCTTTATTTGCATTTCTCTGACAATCAGAGACTTGTGGACAGAATATTCACCACAGAAGAGAACCAAAAGGCCGAGAAACATATGAAAAAATGCTCTTCTTTATATCTTAATGCTTTTCCAGACACCAAGTTGCAGATGCTACCATGGACTCCCCGGGCAGACAACCTCACCGGTGTGCCCTGGAACCCCATCTCTTCGAATCCCTGCCCCACTAGGGAAAGACAGAAACAGGCTGGGAGTATGGATCGACGTGCCAACGCCCATCTTCAGCGGAGAAGCAATTACAGAAGCCAGACCTTCCACCTTCTGCACCCCACAATGACCCTGGGTCCCTGCTCCCAGAGGGATAGAGACTAGGGAAGCGTCCAGTGGAGGGGACGGGATCGAGAACTCTGTTTGGTGGGAAATGTGTGGAATTTTACCCCTTATGATGATATTTTCTATTTTATTTCATTTTTTAATATATTTATTTATTTATTTATTTTCCCTTTTGTTGCCCTTGTTTTTTTTTTTTTTTTTATTGTTGTTGCAGTTATTATTGTTGTGGTTGACGATGTCGTCACTTTTAGATAGGACAGAGAGAAATGGAGAGAGGAGGGGGAAGACAGAGAGGAGGAGGAGGAGAAGACAGACACCTGCAGACCTGCTTCCCCACTTGTGAAGCGACTCCCCTGCATGTTGTATGCTTTACATTGGGTTCTAGTTCTCCCCCGCCAAGAGAATTGGATCAGTCCAGTTAGTTTTCCGCCCCGAGGAACCCCAAGAGAGGGTTCCAAAGTGAGAGAGTGTCAGAGTTCCAGGGTTGGGGAGTGCAGAGTAAGAGAGAGTGCTTGGGGCAAAGAGGCAGCAGAGAGTTCTGCTTGGTGATTAGTTTGGTTTAGTTTATGAATCGTTGTTCCTGAATAAAGAAATACAGCTGCCCTGCCCAGCCGTTGTCTCCGCGTCTCTGTTACCCGCCCGTGAAGCTAGCCCGCCCGCTAGAGGCCTCCAAATTTTAACAACACCTGCAGGTGGGGAGCCGGGGGCTCGAACCGGGATCTTTATGCAGGTCCCTGCACTTCGCTTAACCTGCTGTGCTACCGTCCGACTCCCGATATTTTCTCTTTTTTTAATGTTGATTTACTTTATTATTATTTTGTGATTATGGTGGGTTATATACCACACTCACCACCAAAGTTCTGTCCCCCACCTCATACCTCCCAAACAACCACAATAGTTGTCAAAAGTCTTAGAAATAGGGGGCTGGGCAGTAGCACAGCAGGTTAAGCGCACATGGAGCAAGTCGCAAGGACTGTTGTAAGGCAAGGACTGTAGTAAGGCTCCCGGTTCAAGTCCCCGGCTCCCCACCCCCCGCAGGGGAGTCACCTCACAGGCAGTCTGCAGGTGTCTATCTTTCTCTCCCCCTCTCTATCTTCCCCTCCTCTCTTCATCTCTCACTGTGTCCTATCAAAAATAAAATTATTTAAAAAGTCTTAGAAATAGTTTGCTTGCTTGTTTGTTTTTTTTTCCAAGTTCATTTGTATCCGTTTTCGAGATTACACATATGAGTGAAACCATCCCATAGCTGTCTTTCATCTCTTTACTTATTTCTGCTAAGCATAAACACCTCCAGTTCTAGCCATTTTGTGCATCACAATGTGTGCTCAGGGCCACTGCCTGGCTCCTATTCATTCACTCTTAAGGTCCACTATATTAAAAAAAAAAAAAAATCAAAGGCATGATAGTTCACCTGGGAGGGGTGCTTGTTTTTTTTTTATTTTTAATGAAAATAAGCTTTATTACGTCAAGTAATAAATACATACAAAGATGCAAATGGTTTTAGTCATTTTCTTCCAGATGGTTAGGTCAACTTACAGAAAGGCAGAACTGAAACCTATAGGCAGTCTTAGGGAGAGGGGTGCTTGTTTTAACATGTTTGCAACCTAGGTTTCAGCCAAGTCCCCGCCACGCTGCGAGAAACTTCAGTACTGTGCTACATCTCCTTCTTCCTCTGCCTCTCCGCATGAGAAAGTCAGCAATAAGAGGTTAGTCCTGTGGTAAGGAGAGTTACCACAAGAAAGAGGGCCGGGCAGTGTGGGCCAGATGGAGCACACATGTTACTATGCAGAAAGAACCTGGGTTCAATATTGAGTCCCTACCTACATGAGAGGAGTTCTAGAAGCCACAAAGCAGTGCTGTAGGAGTCTTTCTTCTTTCTTTCTTTCATTTTTTTTTTTTTAACATTTCCCAGTTTTCCATATAACAATACAACCCCCACTAGGTCCTCTGCCATCCGTCTTGGATCTGTATTCTCCCCACCCCACCCACCCCACCTCAGAGTCTTTTATTTTGATGCAATACTCCAGTTCCAGTTCAGGTTCTACTTGTGTTTGCTCTTATGAACTTGTTTTTCAACTTCTGCCTGAGAGTGAGATCATCCCATCTCTATCCTTCTGTTTCTGACTTATCTCACTTCACATGAATCTTTCAAGGTCCATCCAAGATGGGTTGAAAACGGTGAAGTCACCTTTTTTTTTTTTTTTGCAACTTAATATAACTAATACTTTATTTAATAGTTGACTTGCTATAGGGCTGGAGAGACAGCATAATGGTTCCGTAAACGTCTTTATTTTATTTTTTTTATTTCTTTATTGGGGAATTAATGTTTTACATTCAACAGTAAATACAATCGTTTGTACATGCGTAACATTCCCCAGTTTCCCATTTAACAATACAACCCCCACTATGTCCTCTATGATCCTTCATGGACCTGTATTCTCCCCACCCACCCACTCCCACCCCAGAGTCCTATACTTTGGTGCGATATGCCAATTCCATTACAGGCTCTACTTGTGTTTTCGTTTCTGATCTTGTTTTTCAACTTCTGCCTGAGAGTGAGCTCATCCCATATTCATCCTTCTGTTTCTGACTTATCTCACTTAACTTGAATTTTTCAAGGTCCAT
The DNA here is from genome assembly GCF_950295315.1 of Erinaceus europaeus. Taxonomy (NCBI): domain Eukaryota; kingdom Metazoa; phylum Chordata; class Mammalia; order Eulipotyphla; family Erinaceidae; genus Erinaceus; species Erinaceus europaeus. Next base: position 1,430,642 of record NC_080185.1, on the reverse strand, counting down.
CCAAGATTGGTTGAAAACGGTGAAATCACCATTTTTTTTTTTTTTATAGCTGAGTAACATTCCATTGTGTATATATGGACCACAACTTGCTCAGCCACTCATCTGTTGTTGGACACCTGGGTTGCTTCCAGGTTTTGGCTATTACAAATTGTGCTGCCAAGAGCATATGTGTACACAGATCTTTTTTGGATGGATGTGTTGGGTTCCTTAGGATCTATCCCCAGGAGAGGGATTGCAGGGTCATAGGGTAGGTCCATTTCTAGCCTTCGGAGAGTTCTCCAGACTGTTCTCCACAGAGGTTGGGCCCATTGACATTCCCACCAGCAGTGCAGGAGGGTTCCTTTGACCCCGCACCCTCTCCAGCATTTGCTGCTGTTACCTTTTCTGATGTATGACATTCTCACAGGAGTGAAGCGGTATCTCATTGTTGTCGGTATTTGCATTTCTCTGACAATCAGAGACTTGGGGCATTTTTTCATGTGTTTCTCGGCCTTTTGGATCTCTTCTGTGGTGACTGTTCTGTCCATGTCCTCCCCCCCATTTTTGGATGGGGTTATTTGTTGTCTTGTTGTTGAGATTTGCAAGTTCTTTCTATATTCTGGTTATTAGCCTCTTGTCTGATGTATGGCATGCAAAGATCTTCTCCCATTCTGTGAGGGGTCTCTTTGTATGGACAGTGGTTTCCTTTGCTGTGCAGAAGCTTTTCCATTTGATGTAGTCCCATAGGTTTATGCTTGTCTTAGTCTTCTTTGTAATTGGATTCGTTTCATTGAAGATGTCTTTAAAATGAATGCGGAAAAGAGTTCTGCCACTATTTCCCCCTAAGTATCTGATAGTTTGTGGTCTGACATCCAAGTCCTCGATCCACTTGGAATTTACTTTTGTATTTGGTGAAATAGAGTGGTTCGGTTTCATTCTCCTGCATGTTTCAACCCATTTTTTTTTTCCCAACACCATTTGTTGAGGATATTTTCTGTTTTATAAATAAATTCCAGAAGAGATACACAGCCGGCCCAGAGGCATATACGGCGCTGCTCCAGATGACTCATCACCAGAGAAAGGCAAACCAAGGCCACGCTGAGATTCCACCTCACGCCTGGGAGAACGGGCTCCAGCAACAGAAGAAGAGAAGGTCCGTGTCGGAGAGGTGTGGGGAGAGAGCAACTCTAATTCATTCACTTGGATTGCTATTATTTTTATCAGAGCACTGCTCAGCTCTGGCTTATGATGGTGCAGGGGACTGCAGCTGGGACTTGAGAGCCGCAGGCATGACAGTCTGTTTGCGTAACCACTATGCTACCTACCCCTGCCCCAGAGAGAGGAACTCTACTACACTGCTAGTGGGAATGCTAACTGGTGCGGCTGTTATGGAGAAGAGTTTGGAGAACCCTCAAACAAATACAAGTGAAAACACCACTTGACCCAGCAAGTCCACTGCTAGGCATATACCCAAAAGATAGAATAACACGGATTCCAAGGGAGCTTTGCACCCCTATCTTCACAGAGGCTTGATGCACAATGGCAAAACCCTGGGAACAACCAAAATGCCCTTTGACAGATGGCAGAGACAAAAGGTTATGTTGGGGGAGTCACAGGTGGTGGCGCTTCTGGTTAACTGCTCAGGTCACAGTGTGCAAGGACACAGGTTCAAGCCCCTGGCGTCCACCTGCAGGGGGAGAGCTTCATGACTGGTGAATCTGGGCTGCAGGAGTCTCTCCCCTGTCTGTCGCCCTCACCTCAATGTCTCTCTGTCTCTATCCAATAATAAATACATTTTTAAAAATATTTATTTTAAAAAAGGTTATGGGGGAAGGGGTAGATAGCATAGTGGCCATGCAAGGAGACTCTCATGCCGGGGGCTCCCACGTCCCGGGTTCAATCTCCTGCAGCATCATAAGCCAGAGCTGAACCGTGCTCTAGCGGGGAAAAAAAAAAAAAACAGTTATGGCACAGATACTCAATGGAGCACTATTCAACGATAAAACAGATGATAGTGTCCTTTGGGATAAAGTGAATACAACTGGGGGTGGCAGTGGTAGCATAGTGGGTTAAGCACACCTGGCACAAAGCACAAGAACCAGCTTAAGGATCCCGGTTCGAACCCCCGGCTCTCCACCTGCAGGAGGGTCGCCTCACAAGCGGTGTAGCAGGTCTGCAGGTGTCTGCCTTCCCCTCCTCTCTCCATTTCTCTGTCCTATCCAACAACGACGACGACATCAATAACAACAACAACCAAAACCACAACAATAAAACAAGGGCAACAAAAGGAAATAAATAGATAAATATTTTTTAAAACCTTACAAAGGGAGTCGGGGGGGGGGATAGCGCAGCAGGTTAAACGCAGGGGGCTCAAACTGCAAGGACCGGCTTAAGGATCCCGGTTCGGGCGCTCGGCTCCCCACCTGCAGGAGAGTCGCTTGCCAAGCAGTGTAGCAGGTCTGCAGGTGTCTATCTTTCTCTCCCCCTCTCTGCCTTCCCCTCCTCTCCCCGTTTCTCTCTGTCCTATCCAACAACGCCTACAGCAATAACAACAATAATAATAACAATGATAAACAACAAGGGCAACAAAAGGGGAAAAAATGGCCTCCGGGAGCAGTGGATTTGTAGTGCAGGCACCGAGCCCCAGCAATAACCCCGGAGAAAAAAATAATCAATTAATTAATTAATTAAAACAATAAAGTGAGAGGACCTAGTGGGGGTTGTGTTGTTATATGGAAAACTGGGAAAATGTTACGCATGTACAAACTATTGTGTTTACTATTGAATGTAGAACATTAATTCCCCAATAAAGAACTTTAAAAAAAAAAAAAAAGCTGAGGTGAAAAATGTCCGGGGTGGCAAGACTTCCCCTGCGTGGAGGCTCTTGGGATCTAAGCTTAAGCTTGCTAATAAAGGCTCTTGTACCTGCATGCGGAACATAAATAAATAAATAAAGTGAATAGAACTGGAGGTGATCCTCGGTGAAGCACGTATGGAGGTGAAGATCCACGGCAGAACGGTTTCACTCATTTGCAGAATATGGAGACATGAACGTACACGTTTAAAAATGATTCTAACTGGGTGGGAGTAGATAGTATATGCTTATGCAAACAGACTCTCATGCCAGAGATTACAACGTCCAGGTTCAATCCCCGAACCTCTGTAAGACAGAGCTGAGCAGTGATCTGGGAGAAAGAGAGAGAGAGAGAGAGATAACAAAAGGCCAACACCTAAGACTGTGGGAGAACTACAGCGCTTATCTCCGGAGGTGGGGATGGGGACCCAGACCTTGGGTGATGGGAGGGGTGGGAAAAGAAAAAAAAGAAAGAAGTAGACCACACGGCAAACCGGACGGTCCGCAAGGAAGCTCTCAGGTTGAACAGAAAAGAAACTGTGTGTGGGCGGGCCCAGGGTGGGCGGGGGAGAGCACGTGCCCCGGGCGCTGGCGGGGGCGGAGCCACAGGGCAGCCCGCGGCCGCCTGGATCTCATTGGGCAGCGGACGTGCCCGTCGGGCTCCAGGGCGGAGCTCCCGCGAGAGCTCGGAGGCGGGGCGGGGCGGGGCGGGGCGAGGCTCGAGACTGAACGCCCATTGGCCGAGGCGCCGGACGGGGTGGGCAGAACGTCTGCCCAGAGGCTGCGCGGTGCGTGACGCGCTGACTTCCGGTGTGGCGGGAGGGAAGCCGCGCGGCGGGGAGTTGCCGCCCACGCAGGGGCTCGGGGCCCGGCCGGCCGGGGCTGGGCGTGGAAAGGGCGCGTCGGGCCCCGGGTCCGCCTCCTGCCGCGTCCTGAGGCGTCGGTAGCCGGTGCCCGGACTCCGCAGCCGCCCGCCCCGCCCGGCAGCCGGGGGCACCCTCAGACCGGCGTCAGCGCTCCTCAGGCGGCGGCCCCTCACCTGCGACCCAGCTCCTGAGCCCACAGGCCGGGGCTGCCCCAGAAGGATGAGGGATCCCGCCCTCAGCCGGGGCGTGGTGGGCGGCTTCGCGGGGCGCTGAGCGGGGCTGAGGGGAGCGGGGCCCTGGGTCCGGAGGGGCCTGAGGGGAGCAGAGGCCCCGGGGTCCGGAGGGGGCAACAGGGGGTGGGAGGGCTCCAGCCCGCGGGAGGTGGAGTGGCCGCCCTGCTGACCCTACTCCCAGGCGGCGCTGTCCCCACCGCCCCTGGGCCGCCCGACGCCCGGTGCTGACCCCACAGGCAGGCGGCACTGTCCCCTCCCCATGCTCCCCATCCCCATTGCTGACCCCACACCCAGGCTGCACTGTCCCCTCCCCATGCTCCCCATCCCCAGTGCTGACCCCACACCCAGGCTGCACTGTCCCCTCCCCATGCTCCCCATCCCCAGTGCTGACACCACACCCAGGCAGCACTGTCCCCTCCCCATGCTCCCCATCCCCAGTGCTGACCCCACACCCAGGCTGCACTGTCCCCTCCCCATGCTCCCCCATCCACTGTGCTGACCCCACACCCAGGCTGCACTGTCCCCTCCCCATGCTCCCCATCCCCAGTGCTGACCCCACACCCAGGCTGCACTGTCCCCTCCCCATGCTCCCCATCCCCAGTGCTGACCCCACACCCAGACTGCACTGTCCCCTCCCCATGCTCCCCCACCCCAGTGCTGACCCCACACCCAGGCTGCACTGTCCCCTCCCCATGCTCCCCATCCCCAGTGCTGACCCCACACCCAGGCAGCACTGTCCCCTCCCCATGCTCCCCATCCCCAGTGCTGACCCCACACCCAGGATGCACTGTCCCCTCCCCATGCTCCCCATCCCCAGTACTGACCCCACACCCAGACTGCACTGTCCCCTCCCCATGCTCCCCATCCCCAGTGCTGACCCCACACCCAGGCTGCACTGTCCCCTCCCCATGCCCGCCCCCTGATCCCCAGTTCTGACCCCACACCCAGGCTGCACTGTCCCCTCCCCATGCTCCCCCATCCACTGTGCTGACCCCACACCCAGGCTGCACTGTCCCCTCCCCATGCCCGCCCCCTGATCCCCAGTTCTGACCCCACACCCAGACTGCACTGTCCCCTCCCCATGCTCCCCCATCCACTGTGCTGACCCCACACCCAGGCTGCACTGTCCCCTCCCCATGCTCCCCATCCCCAGTGCTGACCCCACACCCAGGCTGCACTGTCCCCTCCCCATGCTCCCCATCCCCATTGCTGACCCCACACCCAGGCTGCACTGTCCCCTCCCCATGCTCCCCATCCCCAGTGCTGACCCCACACCCAGGCTGCACTGTCCCCTCCCCATGCTCCCCATCCCCAGTGCTGACCCCACACCCAGGCTGCACTGTCCCCTCCCCATGCTCCCCATCCCCAGTGCTGACACCACACCCAGGCAGCACTGTCCCCTCCCCATGCTCCCCATCCCCAGTGCTGACCCCACACCCAGGCTGCACTGTCCCCTCCCCATGCTCCCCCATCCACTGTGCTGACCCCACACCCAGGCTGCACTGTCCCCTCCCCATGCTCCCCATCCCCAGTGCTGACCCCACACCCAGGCTGCACTGTCCCCTCCCCATGCTCCCCATCCCCAGTGCTGACCCCACACCCAGACTGCACTGTCCCCTCCCCATGCTCCCCCACCCCAGTGCTGACCCCACACCCAGGCTGCACTGTCCCCTCCCCATGCTCCCCATCCCCAGTGCTGACCCCACACCCAGGCAGCACTGTCCCCTCCCCATGCTCCCCATCCCCAGTGCTGACCCCACACCCAGGATGCACTGTCCCCTCCCCATGCTCCCCATCCCCAGTACTGACCCCACACCCAGACTGCACTGTCCCCTCCCCATGCTCCCCATCCCCAGTGCTGACCCCACACCCAGGCTGCACTGTCCCCTCCCCATGCCCGCCCCCTGATCCCCAGTTCTGACCCCACACCCAGGCTGCACTGTCCCCTCCCCATGCTCCCCCATCCACTGTGCTGACCCCACACCCAGGCTGCACTGTCCCCTCCCCATGCCCGCCCCCTGATCCCCAGTTCTGACCCCACACCCAGACTGCACTGTCCCCTCCCCATGCTCCCCCATCCACTGTGCTGACCCCACACCCAGGCTGCACTGTCCCCTCCCCATGCTCCCCATCCCCAGTGCTGACCCCACACCCAGGCTGCACTGTCCCCTCCCCATGCTCCCCATCCCCATTGCTGACCCCACACCCAGGCTGCACTGTCCCCTCCCCATGCTCCCCATCCCCAGTGCTGACCCCACACCCAGGCTGCACTGTCCCCTCCCCATGCTCCCCATCCCCAGTGCTGACCCCACACCCAGGCTGCACTGTCCCCTCCCCATGCTCCCCATCCCCAGTGCTGACACCACACCCAGGCAGCACTGTCCCCTCCCCATGCTCCCCATCCCCAGTGCTGACCCCACACCCAGGCTGCACTGTCCCCTCCCCATGCTCCCCCATCCACTGTGCTGACCCCACACCCAGGCTGCACTGTCCCCTCCCCATGCTCCCCATCCCCAGTGCTGACCCCACACCCAGGCTGCACTGTCCCCTCCCCATGCTCCCCATCCCCAGTGCTGACCCCACACCCAGACTGCACTGTCCCCTCCCCATGCTCCCCCACCCCAGTGCTGACCCCACACCCAGGCTGCACTGTCCCCTCCCCATGCTCCCCATCCCCAGTGCTGACCCCACACCCAGGCAGCACTGTCCCCTCCCCATGCTCCCCATCCCCAGTGCTGACCCCACACCCAGGATGCACTGTCCCCTCCCCATGCTCCCCATCCCCAGTGCTGACCCCACACCCAGACTGCACTGTCCCCTCCCCATGCTCCCCATCCCCAGTGCTGACCCCACACCCAGGCTGCACTGTCCCCTCCCCATGCCCGCCCCCTGATCCCCAGTTCTGACCCCACACCCAGGCTGCACTGTCCCCTCCCCATGCTCCCCCATCCACTGTGCTGACCCCACACCCAGGCTGCACTGTCCCCTCCCCATGCCCGCCCCCTGATCCCCAGTTCTGACCCCACACCCAGACTGCACTGTCCCCTCCCCATGCTCCCCCATCCACTGTGCTGACCCCACACCCAGGCTGCACTGTCCCCTCCCCATGCTCCCCATCCCCAGTGCTGACCCCACACCCAGGCTGCACTGTCCCCTCCCCATGCTCCCCATCCCCATTGCTGACCCCACACCCAGGCTGCACTGTCCCCTCCCCATGCTCCCCATCCCCAGTGCTGACCCCACACCCAGGCTGCACTGTCCCCTCCCCATGCTCCCCATCCCCAGTGCTGACCCCACACCCAGGCTGCACTGTCCCCTCCCCATGCTCCCCATCCCCAGTGCTGACACCACACCCAGGCAGCACTGTCCCCTCCCCATGCTCCCCATCCCCAGTGCTGACCCCACACCCAGGCTGCACTGTCCCCTCCCCATGCTCCCCCATCCACTGTGCTGACCCCACACCCAGGCTGCACTGTCCCCTCCCCATGCTCCCCATCCCCAGTGCTGACCCCACACCCAGGCTGCACTGTCCCCTCCCCATGCTCCCCATCCCCAGTGCTGACCCCACACCCAGACTGCACTGTCCCCTCCCCATGCTCCCCCACCCCAGTGCTGACCCCACACCCAGGCTGCACTGTCCCCTCCCCATGCTCCCCATCCCCAGTGCTGACCCCACACCCAGGCAGCACTGTCCCCTCCCCATGCTCCCCATCCCCAGTGCTGACCCCACACCCAGGATGCACTGTCCCCTCCCCATGCTCCCCATCCCCAGTGCTGACCCCACACCCAGACTGCACTGTCCCCTCCCCATGCTCCCCATCCCCAGTGCTGACCCCACACCCAGGCTGCACTGTCCCCTCCCCATGCCCGCCCCCTGATCCCCAGTTCTGACCCCACACCCAGGCTGCACTGTCCCCTCCCCATGCTCCCCCATCCACTGTGCTGACCCCACACCCAGGCTGCACTGTCCCCTCCCCATGCCCGCCCCCTGATCCCCAGTTCTGACCCCACACCCAGACTGCACTGTCCCCTCCCCATGCTCCCCCATCCACTGTGCTGACCCCACACCCAGGCTGCACTGTCCCCTCCCCATGCTCCCCATCCCCAGTGCTGACCCCACACCCAGGCTGCACTGTCCCCTCCCCATGCTCCCCATCCCCATTGCTGACCCCACACCCAGGCTGCACTGTCCCCTCCCCATGCTCCCCATCCCCAGTGCTGACCCCACACCCAGGCTGCACTGTCCCCTCCCCATGCTCCCCATCCCCAGTGCTGACCCCACACCCAGGCTGCACTGTCCCCTCCCCATGCTCCCCATCCCCAGTGCTGACACCACACCCAGGCAGCACTGTCCCCTCCCCATGCTCCCCATCCCCAGTGCTGACCCCACACCCAGGCTGCACTGTCCCCTCCCCATGCTCCCCATCCCCAGTGCTGACCCCACACCCAGACTGCACTGTCCCCTCCCCATGCTCCCCCACCCCAGTGCTGACCCCACACCCAGGCTGCACTGTCCCCTCCCCATGCTCCCCATCCCCAGTGCTGACCCCACACCCAGGCAGCACTGTCCCCTCCCCATGCTCCCCATCCCCAGTGCTGACCCCACACCCAGGATGCACTGTCCCCTCCCCATGCTCCCCATCCCCAGTGCTGACCCCACACCCAGACTGCACTGTCCCCTCCCCATGCTCCCCATCCCCAGTGCTGACCCCACACCCAGGCTGCACTGTCCCCTCCCCATGCCCGCCCCCTGATCCCCAGTTCTGACCCCACACCCAGGCTGCACTGTCCCCTCCCCATGCTCCCCCATCCACTGTGCTGACCCCACACCCAGGCTGCACTGTCCCCTCCCCATGCCCGCCCCCTGATCCCCAGTTCTGACCCCACACCCAGACTGCACTGTCCCCTCCCCATGCTCCCCCATCCACTGTGCTGACCCCACACCCAGGCTGCACTGTCCCCTCCCCATGCTCCCCATCCCCAGTGCTGACCCCACACCCAGGCTGCACTGTCCCCTCCCCATGCCCGCCCCCTGATCCCCAGTTCTGACCCCACACCCAGGCTGCACTGTCCCCTCCCCATGCTCCCCCATCCACTGTGCTGACCCCACACCCAGGCTGCACTGTCCCCTCCCCATGCTCCCCATCCCCAGTGCTGACCCCACACCCAGGCTGCACTGTCCCCTCCCCATGCTCCCCATCCCCAGTGCTGACCCCACACCCAGGCTGCACTGTCCCCTCCCCATGCCCGCCCCCTGATCCCCAGTTCTGACCCCACACCCAGACTGCACTGTCCCCTCCCCATGCTCCCCCATCCACTGTGCTGACCCCACACCCAGGCTGCACTGTCCCCTCCCCATGCTCCCCATCCCCAGTGCTGACCCCACAGCCAGGCTGCACTGTCCCCTCCCCATGCTCCCCATCCCCAGTGCTGACCCCACACCCAGGCTGCACTGTCCCCTCCCCATGCTCCCCATCCCCAGTGCTGACCCCACACCCAGGCAGCACTGTCCCCTCCCCATGCTCCCCATCCCCAGTGCTGACCCCACACCCAGGCTGCACTGTCCCCTCCCCATGCTCCCCATCCCCAGTGCTGACCCCACACCCAGGCTGCACTGTCCCCTCCCCATGCCCGCCCCCTGATCCCCAGTTCTGACCCCACACCCAGACTGCACTGTCCCCTCCCCATGCTCCCCCATCCACTGTGCTGACCCCACACCCAGGCTGCACTGTCCCCTCCCCATGCTCCCCATCCCCAGTGCTGACCCCACAGCCAGGCTGCACTGTCCCCTCCCCATGCTCCCCATCCCCAGTGCTGACCCCACACCCAGGCTGCACTGTCCCCTCCCCATGCTCCCCATCCCCAGTGCTGACCCCACACCCAGGCAGCACTGTCCCCTCCCCATGCTCCCCATCCCCAGTGCTGACCCCACACCCAGGCTGCACTGTCCCCTCCCCAGGCTCCCCATCCCCAGTGCTGACCCCACACCCAGGCTGCACTGTCCCCTCCCCATGCCCGCCCCCTGATCCCCAGTTCTGACCCCACACCCAGACTGCACTGTCCCCTCCCCATGCTCCCCCATCCACTGTGCTGACCCCACACCCAGGCTGCACTGTCCCCTCCCCATGCTCCCCATCCCCAGTACTGACCCCACACCCAGGCTGCACTGTCCCCTCCCCATGCTCCCCCATCCCCTGTGCTGACCCCACACCCAGGCTGCACTGTCCCCTCCCCATGCTCCCCATCCCCAGTGCTGACCCCACACCCAGGCTGCACTGTCCCCTCCCCATGCTCCCCATCCCCAGTGCTGACCCCACACCCAGGCTGCACTGTCCCCTCCCCATGCTCCCCATCCCCAGTGCTGACCCCACACCCAGGCGGCACTGTCCCCTCCCCATGCTCCCCATCCCCAGTGCTGACCCCACACCCAGGCTGCACTGTCCCCTCCCCATGCTCCCCCATCCCCTGTGCTGACCCCACACCCAGGCTGCACTGTCCCCTCCCCATGCTCCCCATCCCCAGTGCTGACCCCACACCCAGGCTGCACTGTCCCCTCCCCATGCTCCCCATCCCCAGTGCTGACCCCACACCCAGACTGCACTGTCCCCTCCCCATGCTCCCCCACCCCAGTGCTGACCCCACACCCAGGCTGCACTGTCCCCTCCCCATGCTCCCCATCCCCAGTGCTGACCCCACACCCAGGCAGCACTGTCCCCTCCCCATGCTCCCCATCCCCAGTGCTGACCCCACACCCAGGATGCACTGTCCCCTCCCCATGCTCCCCATCCCCAGTACTGACCCCACACCCAGACTGCACTGTCCCCTCCCCATGCTCCCCATCCCCAGTGCTGACCCCACACCCAGGCTGCACTGTCCCCTCCCCATGCCCGCCCCCTGATCCCCAGTTCTGACCCCACACCCAGGCTGCACTGTCCCCTCCCCATGCTCCCCCATCCACTGTGCTGACCCCACACCCAGGCTGCACTGTCCCCTCCCCATGCCCGCCCCCTGATCCCCAGTTCTGACCCCACACCCAGACTGCACTGTCCCCTCCCCATGCTCCCCCATCCACTGTGCTGACCCCACACCCAGGCTGCACTGTCCCCTCCCCATGCTCCCCATCCCCAGTGCTGACCCCACACCCAGGCTGCACTGTCCCCTCCCCATGCTCCCCATCCCCATTGCTGACCCCACACCCAGGCTGCACTGTCCCCTCCCCATGCTCCCCATCCCCAGTGCTGACCCCACACCCAGGCTGCACTGTCCCCTCCCCATGCTCCCCATCCCCAGTGCTGACCCCACACCCAGGCTGCACTGTCCCCTCCCCATGCTCCCCATCCCCAGTGCTGACACCACACCCAGGCAGCACTGTCCCCTCCCCATGCTCCCCATCCCCAGTGCTGACCCCACACCCAGGCTGCACTGTCCCCTCCCCATGCTCCCCCATCCACTGTGCTGACCCCACACCCAGGCTGCACTGTCCCCTCCCCATGCTCCCCATCCCCAGTGCTGACCCCACACCCAGGCTGCACTGTCCCCTCCCCATGCTCCCCATCCCCAGTGCTGACCCCACACCCAGACTGCACTGTCCCCTCCCCATGCTCCCCCACCCCAGTGCTGACCCCACACCCAGGCTGCACTGTCCCCTCCCCATGCTCCCCATCCCCAGTGCTGACCCCACACCCAGGCAGCACTGTCCCCTCCCCATGCTCCCCATCCCCAGTGCTGACCCCACACCCAGGATGCACTGTCCCCTCCCCATGCTCCCCATCCCCAGTACTGACCCCACACCCAGACTGCACTGTCCCCTCCCCATGCTCCCCATCCCCAGTGCTGACCCCACACCCAGGCTGCACTGTCCCCTCCCCATGCCCGCCCCCTGATCCCCAGTTCTGACCCCACACCCAGGCTGCACTGTCCCCTCCCCATGCTCCCCCATCCACTGTGCTGACCCCACACCCAGGCTGCACTGTCCCCTCCCCATGCCCGCCCCCTGATCCCCAGTTCTGACCCCACACCCAGACTGCACTGTCCCCTCCCCATGCTCCCCCATCCACTGTGCTGACCCCACACCCAGGCTGCACTGTCCCCTCCCCATGCTCCCCATCCCCAGTGCTGACCCCACACCCAGGCTGCACTGTCCCCTCCCCATGCTCCCCATCCCCATTGCTGACCCCACACCCAGGCTGCACTGTCCCCTCCCCATGCTCCCCATCCCCAGTGCTGACCCCACACCCAGGCTGCACTGTCCCCTCCCCATGCTCCCCATCCCCAGTGCTGACCCCACACCCAGGCTGCACTGTCCCCTCCCCATGCTCCCCATCCCCAGTGCTGACACCACACCCAGGCAGCACTGTCCCCTCCCCATGCTCCCCATCCCCAGTGCTGACCCCACACCCAGGCTGCACTGTCCCCTCCCCATGCTCCCCCATCCACTGTGCTGACCCCACACCCAGGCTGCACTGTCCCCTCCCCATGCTCCCCATCCCCAGTGCTGACCCCACACCCAGGCTGCACTGTCCCCTCCCCATGCTCCCCATCCCCAGTGCTGACCCCACACCCAGACTGCACTGTCCCCTCCCCATGCTCCCCCACCCCAGTGCTGACCCCACACCCAGGCTGCACTGTCCCCTCCCCATGCTCCCCATCCCCAGTGCTGACCCCACACCCAGGCAGCACTGTCCCCTCCCCATGCTCCCCATCCCCAGTGCTGACCCCACACCCAGGATGCACTGTCCCCTCCCCATGCTCCCCATCCCCAGTGCTGACCCCACACCCAGACTGCACTGTCCCCTCCCCATGCTCCCCATCCCCAGTGCTGACCCCACACCCAGGCTGCACTGTCCCCTCCCCATGCCCGCCCCCTGATCCCCAGTTCTGACCCCACACCCAGGCTGCACTGTCCCCTCCCCATGCTCCCCCATCCACTGTGCTGACCCCACACCCAGGCTGCACTGTCCCCTCCCCATGCCCGCCCCCTGATCCCCAGTTCTGACCCCACACCCAGACTGCACTGTCCCCTCCCCATGCTCCCCCATCCACTGTGCTGACCCCACACCCAGGCTGCACTGTCCCCTCCCCATGCTCCCCATCCCCAGTGCTGACCCCACACCCAGGCTGCACTGTCCCCTCCCCATGCCCGCCCCCTGATCCCCAGTTCTGACCCCACACCCAGGCTGCACTGTCCCCTCCCCATGCTCCCCCATCCACTGTGCTGACCCCACACCCAGGCTGCACTGTCCCCTCCCCATGCTCCCCATCCCCAGTGCTGACCCCACACCCAGGCTGCACTGTCCCCTCCCCATGCTCCCCATCCCCAGTGCTGACCCCACACCCAGGCTGCACTGTCCCCTCCCCATGCCCGCCCCCTGATCCCCAGTTCTGACCCCACACCCAGACTGCACTGTCCCCTCCCCATGCTCCCCCATCCACTGTGCTGACCCCACACCCAGGCTGCACTGTCCCCTCCCCATGCTCCCCATCCCCAGTGCTGACCCCACAGCCAGGCTGCACTGTCCCCTCCCCATGCTCCCCATCCCCAGTGCTGACCCCACACCCAGGCTGCACTGTCCCCTCCCCATGCTCCCCATCCCCAGTGCTGACCCCACACCCAGGCAGCACTGTCCCCTCCCCATGCTCCCCATCCCCAGTGCTGACCCCACACCCAGGCTGCACTGTCCCCTCCCCATGCTCCCCATCCCCAGTGCTGACCCCACACCCAGGCTGCACTGTCCCCTCCCCATGCCCGCCCCCTGATCCCCAGTTCTGACCCCACACCCAGACTGCACTGTCCCCTCCCCATGCTCCCCCATCCACTGTGCTGACCCCACACCCAGGCTGCACTGTCCCCTCCCCATGCTCCCCATCCCCAGTGCTGACCCCACAGCCAGGCTGCACTGTCCCCTCCCCATGCTCCCCATCCCCAGTGCTGACCCCACACCCAGGCTGCACTGTCCCCTCCCCATGCTCCCCATCCCCAGTGCTGACCCCACACCCAGGCAGCACTGTCCCCTCCCCATGCTCCCCATCCCCAGTGCTGACCCCACACCCAGGCTGCACTGTCCCCTCCCCAGGCTCCCCATCCCCAGTGCTGACCCCACACCCAGGCTGCACTGTCCCCTCCCCATGCCCGCCCCCTGATCCCCAGTTCTGACCCCACACCCAGACTGCACTGTCCCCTCCCCATGCTCCCCCATCCACTGTGCTGACCCCACACCCAGGCTGCACTGTCCCCTCCCCATGCTCCCCATCCCCAGTACTGACCCCACACCCAGGCTGCACTGTCCCCTCCCCATGCTCCCCCATCCCCTGTGCTGACCCCACACCCAGGCTGCACTGTCCCCTCCCCATGCTCCCCATCCCCAGTGCTGACCCCACACCCAGGCTGCACTGTCCCCTCCCCATGCTCCCCATCCCCAGTGCTGACCCCACACCCAGGCTGCACTGTCCCCTCCCCATGCTCCCCATCCCCAGTGCTGACCCCACACCCAGGCGGCACTGTCCCCTCCCCATGCTCCCCATCCCCAGTGCTGACCCCACACCCAGGCTGCACTGTCCCCTCCCCATGCTCCCCCATCCCCTGTGCTGACCCCACACCCAGGCTGCACTGTCCCCTCCCCATGCTCCCCATCCCCAGTGCTGACCCCACACCCAGGCTGCACTGTCCCCTCCCCATGCTCCCCATCCCCAGTGCTGACCCCACACCCAGGCTGCACTGTCCCCTCCCCATGCTCCCCATCCCCAGTGCTGACCCCACACCCAGGCTGCACTGTCCCCTCCCCATGCTCCCCATCCCCAGTGCTGACCCCACACCCAGGCTGCACTGTCCCCTCCCCATGCCCGCCCCCTGATCCCCAGTTCTGACCCCACACCCAGGCTGCACTGTCCCCTCCCCATGCTCCCCCATCCACTGTGCTGACCCCACACCCAGGCTGCACTGTCCCCTCCCCATGCCCGCCCCCTGATCCCCAGTTCTGACCCCACACCCAGACTGCACTGTCCCCTCCCCATGCTCCCCCATCCACTGTGCTGACCCCACACCCAGGCTGCACTGTCCCCTCCCCATGCTCCCCATCCCCAGTGCTGACCCCACACCCAGGCTGCACTGTCCCCTCCCCATGCCCGCCCCCTGATCCCCAGTTCTGACCCCACACCCAGGCTGCACTGTCCCCTCCCCATGCTCCCCCATCCACTGTGCTGACCCCACACCCAGGCTGCACTGTCCCCTCCCCATGCTCCCCATCCCCAGTGCTGACCCCACACCCAGGCTGCACTGTCCCCTCCCCATGCTCCCCATCCCCAGTGCTGACCCCACACCCAGGCTGCACTGTCCCCTCCCCATGCCCGCCCCCTGATCCCCAGTTCTGACCCCACACCCAGACTGCACTGTCCCCTCCCCATGCTCCCCCATCCACTGTGCTGACCCCACACCCAGGCTGCACTGTCCCCTCCCCATGCTCCCCATCCCCAGTGCTGACCCCACAGCCAGGCTGCACTGTCCCCTCCCCATGCTCCCCATCCCCAGTGCTGACCCCACACCCAGGCTGCACTGTCCCCTCCCCATGCTCCCCATCCCCAGTGCTGACCCCACACCCAGGCAGCACTGTCCCCTCCCCATGCTCCCCATCCCCAGTGCTGACCCCACACCCAGGCTGCACTGTCCCCTCCCCATGCTCCCCATCCCCAGTGCTGACCCCACACCCAGGCTGCACTGTCCCCTCCCCATGCCCGCCCCCTGATCCCCAGTTCTGACCCCACACCCAGGCTGCACTGTCCCCTCCCCATGCTCCCCATCCCCAGTGCTGACCCCACACCCAGACTGCACTGTCCCCTCCCCATGCTCCCCCATCCACTGTGCTGACCCCACACCCAGGCTGCACTGTCCCCTCCCCATGCTCCCCATCCCCAGTGCTGACCCCACAGCCAGGCTGCACTGTCCCCTCCCCATGCTCCCCATCCCCAGTGCTGACCCCACACCCAGGCTGCACTGTCCCCTCCCCATGCTCCCCATCCCCAGTGCTGACCCCACACCCAGGCAGCACTGTCCCCTCCCCATGCTCCCCATCCCCAGTGCTGACCCCACACCCAGGCTGCACTGTCCCCTCCCCAGGCTCCCCATCCCCAGTGCTGACCCCACACCCAGGCTGCACTGTCCCCTCCCCATGCCCGCCCCCTGATCCCCAGTTCTGACCCCACACCCAGACTGCACTGTCCCCTCCCCATGCTCCCCCATCCACTGTGCTGACCCCACACCCAGGCTGCACTGTCCCCTCCCCATGCTCCCCATCCCCAGTACTGACCCCACACCCAGGCTGCACTGTCCCCTCCCCATGCTCCCCCATCCCCTGTGCTGACCCCACACCCAGGCTGCACTGTCCCCTCCCCATGCTCCCCATCCCCAGTGCTGACCCCACACCCAGGCTGCACTGTCCCCTCCCCATGCTCCCCATCCCCAGTGCTGACCCCACACCCAGGCTGCACTGTCCCCTCCCCATGCTCCCCATCCCCAGTGCTGACCCCACACCCAGGCTGCACTGTCCCCTCCCCATGCTCCCCATCCCCAGTGCTGACCCCACACCCAGGCTGCACTGTCCCCTCCCCATGCCCGCCCCCTGATCCCCAGTTCTGACCCCACACCCAGGCTGCACTGTCCCCTCCCCATGCTCCCCCATCCACTGTGCTGACCCCACACCCAGGCTGCACTGTCCCCTCCCCATGCCCGCCCCCTGATCCCCAGTTCTGACCCCACACCCAGACTGCACTGTCCCCTCCCCATGCTCCCCCATCCACTGTGCTGACCCCACACCCAGGCTGCACTGTCCCCTCCCCATGCTCCCCATCCCCAGTGCTGACCCCACACCCAGGCTGCACTGTCCCCTCCCCATGCCCGCCCCCTGATCCCCAGTTCTGACCCCACACCCAGGCTGCACTGTCCCCTCCCCATGCTCCCCCATCCACTGTGCTGACCCCACACCCAGGCTGCACTGTCCCCCCCCCCCATGCTCCCCATCCCCAGTGCTGACCCCACACCCAGGCTGCACTGTCCCCTCCCCATGCTCCCCATCCCCAGTGCTGACCCCACACCCAGGCTGCACTGTCCCCTCCCCATGCCCGCCCCCTGATCCCCAGTTCTGACCCCACACCCAGACTGCACTGTCCCCTCCCCATGCTCCCCCATCCACTGTGCTGACCCCACACCCAGGCTGCACTGTCCCCTCCCCATGCTCCCCATCCCCAGTGCTGACCCCACAGCCAGGCTGCACTGTCCCCTCCCCATGCTCCCCATCCCCAGTGCTGACCCCACACCCAGGCTGCACTGTCCCCTCCCCATGCTCCCCATCCCCAGTGCTGACCCCACACCCAGGCAGCACTGTCCCCTCCCCATGCTCCCCATCCCCAGTGCTGACCCCACACCCAGGCTGCACTGTCCCCTCCCCATGCTCCCCATCCCCAGTGCTGACCCCACACCCAGGCTGCACTGTCCCCTCCCCATGCCCGCCCCCTGATCCCCAGTTCTGACCCCACACCCAGACTGCACTGTCCCCTCCCCATGCTCCCCCATCCACTGTGCTGACCCCACACCCAGGCTGCACTGTCCCCTCCCCATGCTCCCCATCCCCAGTGCTGACCCCACAGCCAGGCTGCACTGTCCCCTCCCCATGCTCCCCATCCCCAGTGCTGACCCCACACCCAGGCTGCACTGTCCCCTCCCCATGCTCCCCATCCCCAGTGCTGACCCCACACCCAGGCAGCACTGTCCCCTCCCCATGCTCCCCATCCCCAGTGCTGACCCCACACCCAGGCTGCACTGTCCCCTCCCCAGGCTCCCCATCCCCAGTGCTGACCCCACACCCAGGCTGCACTGTCCCCTCCCCATGCCCGCCCCCTGATCCCCAGTTCTGACCCCACACCCAGACTGCACTGTCCCCTCCCCATGCTCCCCCATCCACTGTGCTGACCCCACACCCAGGCTGCACTGTCCCCTCCCCATGCTCCCCATCCCCAGTGCTGACCCCACACCCAGGCTGCACTGTCCCCTCCCATGCCCGCCCCCTGATCCCCAGTTCTGACCCCACACCCAGACTGCACTGTCCCCTCCCCATGCTCCCCCATCCACTGTGCTGACCCCACACCCAGGCTGCACTGTCCCCTCCCCATGCTCCCCATCCCCAGTGCTGACCCCACACCCAGGCTGCACTGTCCCCTCCCCATGCTCCCCATCCCCAGTGCTGACCCCACACCCAGGCTGCACTGTCCCCTCCCCATGCTCCCCATCCCCAGTGCTGACCCCACACCCAGGCAGCACTGTCCCCTCCCCATGCTCCCATCCCCAGTGCTGACCCCACACCCAGGCTGCACTGTCCCCTCCCCATGCTCCCCATCCCCAGTGCTGACCCCACACCCAGGCTGCACTGTCCCCTCCCCATGCTCCCCATCCCCAGTGCTGACCCCACACCCAGGCTGCACTGTCCCCTCCCCATGCCAGCGCCCTGATCCCCAGTTCTGACCCCACACCCAGACTGCACTGTCCCCTCCCCATGCTCCCCCATCCACTGTGCTGACCCCACACCCAGGCTGCACTGTCCCCTCCCCATGCTCCCCATCCCCAGTGCTGACCCCACACCCAGGCTGCACTGTCCCCTCCCCATGCTCCCCATCCCCAGTGCTGACCCCACACCCAGGCTGCACTGTCCCCTCCCCATGCTCCCCATCCCCAGTGCTGACCCCACACCCAGGCAGCACTGTCCCCTCCCCATGCTCCCCATCCCCAGTGCTGACCCCACACCCAGGCTGCACTGTCCCCTCCCCATGCTCCCCATCCCCAGTGCTGACCCCACACCCAGGCTGCACTGTCCCCTCCCCATGCCCGCCCCCTGATCCCCAGTTCTGACCCCACACCCAGACTGCACTGTCCCCTCCCCATGCTCCCCCATCCACTGTGCTGACCCCACACCCAGGCTGCACTGTCCCCTCCCCATGCTCCCCATCCCCAGTGCTGACCCCACACCCAGGCTGCACTGTCCCCTCCCCATGCTCCCCATCCCCAGTGCTGACCCCACACCCAGGCTGCACTGTCCCCTCCCCATGCTCCCCATCCCCAGTGCTGACCCCACACCCAGGCAGCACTGTCCCCTCCCCATGCTCCCCATCCCCAGTGCTGACCCCACACCCAGGCTGCACTGTCGCCTCCCCATGCTCCCCATCCCCTGTGCTGACCCCACACCCAGGCTGCACTGTCCCCTCCCCATGCTCCCCATCCCCAGTGCTGACCCCACAACCAGGCAGCACTGTCCCCTCCCCATGCTCCCCACCCCAGTGCTGACCCCACACCCAGGCTGCACTGTCCCCTCCCCATGCTCCCCATCCCCAGTGCTGACCCCACACTCAGGCTGCACTGTCCCCTCCCCATGCTCCCCATCCCCAGTGCTGACCCCACACCCAGGCTGCACTGTCCCCTCCCCATGCCCGCCCCCTGATCCCCAGTTCTGACCCCACACCCAGACTGCACTGTCCCCTCCCCATGCTCCCCCATCCACTGTGCTGACCCCACACCCAGGCTGCACTGTCCCCTCCCCATGCTCCCCATCCCCAGTGCTGACCCCACACCCAGGCTGCACTGTCCCCTCCCCATGCTCCCCATCCCCAGTGCTGACCCCACACCCAGGCTGCACTGTCCCCTCCCCATGCTCCCCATCCCCAGTGCTGACCCCACACCCAGGCTGCACTGTCCCCTCCCCATGCTCCCCATCCCCAGTGCTGACACCACACCCAGGCTGCACTGTCCCCTCCCCATGCTCCCCATCCCCAGTGCTGACCCCACACCCAGGCTGCACTGTCCCTTCCCCATGCTCCACATCCCCAATTCTGATCCCACACCCAGGCTGCACTGTCCCCTCCCCATGCTCCCCATCCCCAGTGCTGACCCCACACCCAGGCTGCACTGTCCCCTCCCCATGCTCCCCATCCCCAGTGCTGACCCCACACACAGGCTGCACTATCCCCTCCCCATGCTCCCCATCCCCAGTGCTGACACCACACCCAGGCTGAACTGTCCCCTCCCCATGCTCCCCATCCCCAGTGCTGACCCCACACACAGGCTGCACTGTCCCCTCCCCATGCTCCCCATCCCCAGTGCTGACCCCACACCCAGGCTGCACTGTCCCCTCCCCATGCTCCCCATCCCCAGTGCTGACCCCACACCCAGGCTGCACTGTCCCCTCCCCATGCTCCCCATCCCCAGTGCTGACCCCACACCCAGGCTGCACTGTCCCCTCCCCATGCTCCCCATCCCCAGTGCTGACACCACACCCAGGCTGCACTGTCCCCTCCCCATGCTCCCCATCCCCAGTGCTGACCCCACACACAGGCTGCACTGTCCCTTCCCCATGCTCCACATCCCCAATTCTGATCCCACACCCAGGCTGCACTGTCCCCTCCCCATGCTCCCCATCCCCAGTGCTGACCCCACACCCAGGCTACACTGTCCCCTCCCCATGCTCCCCATCCCCAGTGCTGACCCCACACCCAGGCTGCACTGTCCCCTCCCCATGCTCCCCCATCCCCAGTGCTGACACCACACCCAGGCTGCACTCTCCCCTCCCCATGCTCCCCATCCCCAGTTCTGACCCCACACCCAGTCTGCACTGTCTCCTCCCCATGCTCCCCCATCCCCAGTACTGACTCCACACCCAGGCTGCACTGTTCCCTCCCCATATTCCCCATTCCAGTGCTGAACCCACACCCAGTCTGCACTGTCCCCTCCCCATGCTCCCCCTTACCCAGTGCTGACCCCACACCCAGGCGGCACTGTCCCCTCCCCATGCTCCCCATTCCCAGTGCTGACCCCACACCCAGGCTGCACTGTCCCCTCCCCATGCTCCCCATCCCCAGTGCTGACCCCAAACCCAGGCTGCAATGTCCCCTCCCCATACTCCCCCATCCCCAGTGCTGACCCCACACCCAGACTGCACTGTCCCCTCCCCATGCTCCCCATCCCCAGTGCTGACCCCCCACCCAGGCTACACTGTCCCCTCCACATGCTCTCCCATCCCCAGTGCTGACGCAACACCAAGGCTGCACTGTCCCCTCCCCATGCTCCCCATCCCCAGTGCTGACCCCACACCCAGGCTACACTGTCCCCTCCCCATGCTCCCCCATCCCCTGTGCTGACCCCACACCCAGGCTGCACTGTCCCCTTCCCATGCTCCCCATCCCCAGTGTTGACCCCACACCCAGGCTGCAATGTCCCCTCCCCATGCTCCCCATCCCCAGTGCTGACCACACGTAGGCTGCAGTGTCCCCTCCCCATGCTCCCCCATCCCCAGTGCTGACCCCACAACCAGGCTGCACTGTCCCCTCCCCATGCTCCCCATCCCCAGTGCTGACCACACACCCAGGCTGCACTGTCCCCTCCCCATGCTCCCCATCCCCAGTGCTATCCCCACACCCAGGCTGCACTGTCCCCTCCCCATGCTCCCCATCGCCAGTGCTGACCCCACACCCAGGCGGCACTGTCCCCTCCCCATGCTCCCCATCCCCAGTGCTGACTCCACACCCAGGCTGCACTGTCCCCAGCCCATGCTCCCCCATCCACAGTGCTGACCCCACACCCAGGCTGCACTGTCCCCTCCCCATGCTCCCCCATCCCCAGTGCTGACCCCACACCCAGGCTGCACTGTCTCCTCCCCATGCCCGCCCCCTGATCCCCAGTTCTGACCCCACACCCAGACTGCACTGTCCCCTCACCATGCTCCCCCATCCACTGTGCTGACCCCACACCCAGGCTGCACTGTCCCCTCCCCATGCTCCCCATCCCCAGTGCTGACCCCACACCCAGGCTGCACTGTCCCCTCCCCATGCTCCCCATCCCCAGTGCTGACCCCACACCCAGGCTGCACTGTCCCCTCCCCATGCTCCCCATCCCCAGTGCTGACCCCACACCCAGGCTGCACTGTCCCCTCCCCATGCTCCCCATCCCCAGTGCTGACCCCACACCCAGGCTGGACTGTCCCCTCCCCTTGCTCCCCCATCCCCAGTGCTGACCCCACACCCAGGCTGCACTGTCACCTCCCCATGCTCCCCCATCCCCAGTGCGGACCCCACACCCAGGCGGTACTGTCCACTCCCCATACTCCCCATCCCCAGTGCTGACCCCACACCCAGGCTGCACTGTCCCCTCCCCATGCTCCCCATCCCCAGTGCTGACACCACACCCAGGCTGTTCTGTCCCCTCCCCATGCACCCAATCCCCAGTGCTGACCCCACACCCTGCTACACTGTCCCCCTCCCCATGCTCCCCATCCCCAGTGCTGACCCCACACCCAAGCTGCACTGTGCCCTCCCCACGCTCCCCCATCCCCAGTGCTGACCTCACACACAGGCTGCACTGTCCCCTCCCCATGCTCCCCATCCCCAGTGCTGACCCCACACCCAGGCTGGACTTTCCCCTCCCCTTGCTCCCCCATCCCCAGTGCTGACCCCACACCCAGGCTGCACTGTCCCCTCCCCATGCTCCCCCATCAACAGTGCTGACCCCACACCCAGGCTGCACTGTCCCCTCCCCATGCTCCCCCATCCCCAGTGCTGACCTCACACCCAGGCTGCACTGTCCCCTCCCCATGCTACCGCATCCCCAGTGCTGACCCCACAACCAGGCTGCACTGTCCCCTCCCCATGCTCGCCCATCCCCAGTGCTGACCCCACACCCAGGCTGCACTGTCCCCTCCCCATGCTCCCCCATCCCCAGTGCTGACCTCACACCCAGGCTGCACTGTCCCTTCCCCATTCTCCCCCATCCCCAGTGCTGACCCCACACCCAGGCTGCACTGGCCCCCACCCCATGCTCCCCCATCCCCTGTGCTGACCCCACACCCAGGCTTCACTGTCCCCTCCCCATCTCCCCTTTCCCCAGTGCTGACCCCACACACAGGCATCGCTGTCCTCCCCATGCTCCCCATCTCCAGTGCTGACCCCACACCCAGGCTGCACTGTCCCCTCCCCATGCTCCACCATCCCCAGTGCTGACCCTACACCTAGGCAGAGCTGTCCTGCTCCCCATGCTCCCCATCCCCAGTGCTGACCCCACACCCAGGCTGCACTGTCCCCTCCCCATGCTCCCCCATCCCCAGTGCTGACCCAACACCCAGGCAGAGCTGTCCTGCTCCCCATGCTCCCCATCCCCAGTGCTGACCCCACACCCAGGCTAAACTGTCCCCTTCCCATGCCTATCCCCTCATCCGCAGTGCTGACCCACACCCTGGCTGCACTGTCCCCTCCCCATGCCCCCTCATCCCCAGTGCTGACCCCACACTCAGGCTGCACTGTCCCCCTCCCCATGCTCCCCATCCCCAATGATAACCCCACACCCTGGCTGCACTATCCCCTCCCCATGCTCCCCCATCCCCAGTGCTGACCCCACACCCTGGCTGCGCTGTCCCCTCCTCTTGCCCCCTTTTCCAGTCTGACCCCACACTTCTGGTGGATAGGGCAGGGCAAGGCATGGCCCCCCTGTAGTGGGAGCTCTGCTGGCACCAAGGCTTATGGCCCATCCCCTTCCCTCTTTGCCTCTTGGCAGCTGGCAGAAGCCCTGTGCCTCCTGGGGTTGGAGGCTCCAGTCAGGGAAAATGTCTCCCACCTGCTCTTCGCCTCTGGGGGCCTCTGGCCCCACTGAGCGCCTGGCCAGGACTCTGACCACCCCAGGGCTCTGAGCTTTACCCCTGGAGGCTGGCAACCCTGGGCGGCCCCCACCCAGAGCCTGTCAAGAGCAGCATCCCAGCAGGCTGGCCTGAACTTGGAGCTCCACTGCGGCACTGAGACCCCCCCTGCCCTGGCCCCTTCCCTCAGGCCCCCAGTGGGCTGGTGGAGCTACAGGGCAGGGGGCTCAGGGCCAGTGGAGCCCAGGGATTCCTGCTGAGCCGACCCAGGGCCTGGTTGGGGGAGCCAGCCAGGGAGCTCTGTTTCGCCTTGGGGCCTAGGCTGCATCCCAGGAGCAGGCCCCTGTGTTTGGGGTGGGGGGAGCTCTGGGGGGCGCTGGGAAGTTCCGGAGCCCCGCCTGCTCCTTCGGCCATGTGCCCTGCTCTCTCACTCGCCGTGGCTCTTTTCTCCTCAGGCTTGCCCGACTTGCCAGGTGGCGCAGGAGCCTGTGTGCCAGGGGGCTGCTCCATCTCAGGAGGCTGCAGTCCCACCAGCCGCTGCACCGGCCCCTGTGCCTGCCGCCGGGCGCTGCCACAGCCATCTGCTGGTTCTCAGCCAGGGGCGTCTCGGGACCGTGGGGCTGCGTGGGGCGAGGAGAGTGAGCCACGATTTCCCAGAGCCCCAGACCCAGGAAGCAGAGCAGACAGCAGGCCCCATGAAGGCTGCAGGCAGTGTGCTGTATGTGCGTGCTTGTGTGAGTGAGTGCATGCGGTGCAGCTGCTCTGTCTCTCTGCCTCTCCTGTCCCTGCCCCGGCCCCAGGAGCGCACACCCCAGTGGGCTTCCTTTCACCGGAGCACTGCTCAGCTCTGGCTGTGCTGATGGGGCCATTGAACCCGCACCCTGCCCGCTGGTGTCTGGCGCCGCACTCGGGTGTCCTCCCACGGGACACACACAGCCGTGTGGCCACACCTCTCAGTCCCCCGCCTCCCTCTGAAGCGCCCAGCAGTCACTGCCTGCGGGTCCCAGGATGCCTTGCAGGGTGCTGGAGCTAGTGACCCGGTCCCCTGCAGGGGAGGGGCCCCCGGGGACAGATGCTGACTCCCGCCCTGGGGCCCTGAGGCCCTACCTCTCAGGGCCTGTATTTACAAGGGCCTGGGCATCTCTCTCTCTCTGTGTCTCTCTGTCTCTCTCTTGCACAGGCAGGATTCAGCAGGGAGCTGCCCTGGAGAGAGGATCCACCCACCCCAAGCTGGGTGCCCGCTGCCCTCTCAGAGGCGTGGAGGCCCTGCTGTCAGTCCCAGAGCTCCCTGGCATCAGGTACCCGTGAGTGTTCCCCAGGAGCACCCACCCAGGCCTGCACTCTGCCAGCGTGCTCCCTCCTGCCCCCTGCGGACCTGAGGCCTGAGCAGCTGAGGAGAGGAAGACTCTGCCCTGGGCCGCGCCCCTCCTCATGCCCCTCCCACCCCTGCTGGCTGCCCTCCCTCCGCCTTCCTCTGGCACCATGGGGTGTGGTGCCACAGGAGAGGTGGGGGGGCACAAGCCCTCGCTGCACTGGTAGCTGGTGCTGGAGGGGCTTTCCTGGCCTCTCTCTGCCCAGGTGGTGGTAGCCCCCTCCCTGCCTGCCTCGACCTGGAGGATGTCTCCAGAGGGAGTGGGCCTGGGGGGGAACGAGAGGCTCTGGTTCCCCAGAGGCCGGCATGGCCGGCCAGGCTGCTGCCCCTCAGGGGCACCTCCCCAGGCTGAGCTCTGTGCTCTGTATCGCCCGTGCTCCCTGGCACCCAGTGCTTTTCCCGGCAGCCCTAGGTGGGCTCGTGGCAGCTCTTGGCACTCACTGAGCCCACTGCAGGTGGACAGTCTCTGTGTCCCCCACCCCTAGGTCCCCCGGGAGTGGAGCAGGACATGGAGCTCTCAGCAACTGGCCCAGCGATGGTGAGCCCAGTGCACAGGCAGCCCTCCAGCAGGAATTCTGTGCTCCTGCTGTGTGGCTCAGCTACACACACACACACTGTGGCTCAGCTCCCTACACTCACACACACACACACACACTGTGGGTCAGCTCCCTACACACACACACACACACACACACACACACACACACACTGTGGCTCAGCTACACACACACACACATCTTGTGGCTCAGCTCCCTACACACACACACACACACACACTGTGGCTCAGCTCCATACACACACACACACACAAACACTGTGGCTCAGCTCCCTACACACACACACACACACACACACACACACTGTGGCTCAGCTTCCTACACACACACAGACTGTGGCTCAGCTCCCTACACACAAAAACACACACACACACACACACACTGTGGCTCAGCTCCCTACACACACGCATACAGACACACACCCTATGGCTCAGCTCCCTACACACACACTCACACACACACAGAGACACACTGTGGCTCAGCTCCCTAAACACACACACACACTGTGGATCAGCTCCCTACACACAGACACACAGACACACACACTGTGGCTCAGCTCCCTACACACACACACACACACACACACACACACACACACACACACTCTGTGGCTTAGCTCCCAACACAGACACACACAGAGACACACTGTGGCTCAGCTCCCTAAACACACACACACACACACACTGTGGATCAGCTCCCTACACACAGACACACACACTGTGGCTCAGCTCACTACACATACACACACACACTGTGGCTCAGCTCCCTACACACACACACACACACACACACACACACACACACACACACTGTGGCTCAGCTCCCTAAACACACACACACACTGTGGCTCAGCTCCCTACACACACACACACACACACACACACACACACACACACACACACACTGTGGCTCAGCTTCCTAAACACACACACACACTATGGCTCAGCTCCCCCCACACACACACACACTGTGGCTCAACTCACTACACACACACACACACTGTGGCTCAGCTCCCTACACACACACACACACACACACACACACACACACACTGGACCTCTCTCCTCCTGTCCCTCCCAGCATGCCAGTGGCTGAGGGGTGGTCTGAGCTGGGCTGGGGGCTGTGGTCCCCCCACCCCCATGCTTCTCCCCATCTGACCCAGGGCCTCACAGGACCCTCAGGGCAGCAATCTGAGCCATGGGGGCTGAGCTGCAGTCCCCCCCCAGGCTTTGGACTCCAAGAGGTGAGGGGTGTCTCCCTGCCCCTGCTGCCACCTGGGCCCAAGTGCTGAGTGGCTGAACCTCTCTGTGGGTGTGTCCTCCCGCGATGTCACCCCTCCTTCCCAGACAGTGGCTGGCAGGATCTTTAGCATAGTGCCCCATAGCTTCCTCCCCTGATCCCCTCCCGGGGTCGCTGCCCAGCCTGGCCCTTCCTGCCCTCCGCCCGCTGTGTACCTGGGACCTCAGGTGCCCAGTGCTGTCCCCAGGGCTGTCCCCGGGGCTTCTCCTGTCCTTGCTGCCCCTCGTGCCTCAGCTGCAGCTGCCAGCTTGTGGGTGCTGCTGGCCATCCGAGAGCGGACTGCCCCCAGCCCAGCCCAGCCCAGCCCAGCCCAGCCCAGCCCAGCCCAGCCCAGCCCAGCCCAGCTCTGCCCTGCCTTGCCCTGCCCTGCCCTGCCCTGCCCTGCCCGGGAGTGTTGTTGGGGACGCCTTGCAGCGGGTGGGGCAGAGGCCTGTCTCCTCTTGGTGGCAAGTCACAGGGAGGGCTGGGGTGGGATCCTCTGACCACAGAGTCCTGGTTGCCTGCGGCCCCCTTGGAAGGCTCTGGCCTCTCAGGCCCTCCCACTTCGCCATTCACTGGCCCTCTGGCAGTTCTCCTACTGCCTCTCCGGCTGTGCAGCCTCCAGAAGCCTCCAACCTGCGTCCGCCCCACCTGCCTCAAACCTAGGCAGCCTGCATGAGGTTGATTCTTGTGTCCGGCTTCATCAGCAAAGTCCCTGGACTCCCCTACCCCAGCCAACCCTCGTCTAGAGATGTGGGTTGGACTAGAAGGGTAAGAGACCTTCTGTCAGAACCCGCTGGTCCTCTTGTCCCACTCTTCTAGGGGACAGTGTCCCTGAAGGAACTGGCCTGGACCTTGGACCAAGCTAGCCGAGAAGCCTCGGACAGGAGCTGTCCATCTGCTGAGCTATAGCTGGCCACAACCCCACAGCTGCCCTTCGGGCCTCTGGGTCCTTAGTCCTCATGGGGGCAATTCATACTGGTGGGGTCGGCATGGCCAGCAGTAAGTCTCAGGTGGCCTTTGACAGGGTTTTGTCGTTTAGAGTGGGGTGATGAGGAGGGACCTGTGTGTGAAGAGCAGCTTTCTCCTTGCACTTTTGGCAAGAGGGAGCATGGGTGGTCTATGCAGAAGGGCTGTTGGTGCTACCTCCTGCGGGGCCTTGAGGCAAGCCTCTCACTAGTCCCTTAGCGCGGCGATGCCACAGAGGCATCCAGGCTGCTGAGATTCCTAGGCCTGCTTCTCTGGGGCCCCCGCGGCACTCCCGTGCCCATAGCCTGGCCATGCCATGCCCTGCCCTGCTGTCTGTCCTGCTGTGCCTTGACATCAACCCAGCACCAGCCCTATAGCGGCAGGTCCACACAGCCTGGGTCGGATTCATCTGAACCTGGAATGGCAGAGGAGGTGACTGCTGTCAGCTCCTTCTGGAGTCTGGAGGTGGCGGAGAGGAGGGAAATAGGACCCGAAACCCTCCTCCCTGCCCTCGCCCCACAGGGAGAGGAGCCAGGACTGGAGATGGTGACTTGCAACCACCCCCAAAATGCCCTTGTAGAAAGCTTGAGCCGCCCTCAAGATAATGGAAGCAGAACTTTATTCTTCTTGGCTGAGGAAGACAACTATGGGGCAGGCAGGACTCCAGCCATTACCCTCCCGGAGCCCAGGGAGACATCTGCTTGCCTCTCTCCTTTGCCCACGTGGAGGCAGGTGAGCGCAGCGCGGGGCAGGGGCGGCTGCAGTGACGGGGTGGCCAAGGCTGGCCAGGGCTCCAGGGCTGCGGACAGGAGGGGGCTGCTGGGGGCGCGGGGCGCTTCCTGTCCCTGCGGGGGCTGCCAGCAGGGCACCAGCACGGTGCTCAGGGCACCAGGACTCGGTAGGGGCTGCCTGGGATGTGCTCGTCACCCCACTTGACCACCAGTGTGTACTCCCCCTTGTCCTTGAGCAGGTAGGACACGCTGTAGAGCCGGCTGCCCACGTGCTTCACCAGGATCTCCTCGCAGGGTGTCCGGGGGCCATGCACCCCCACAAGAAGCATGTTGTTACCTGGGGTGGGATGGGGTTTCAGTGGCAGCCCCTGGCCCCTCCCTTGCCTACTCAGAGGTCCTGGTAGTCCCCCTCACCCCCATCAGTCCAGCTCAGGGACGTCCATTCTCCCGAGGCGCCTCCCACCTGGCCACCCATCTCCCGAGAATTAAGCAGAGCCTGGCACCCACCTGCTTTGCTGCAGTCCACGGTGAAGCTGCTCTTCTGGCCCACGTAGGCCTTGCTCAGCCCCAGGCCCTTGGCCAGCACCTTGCTGGCATCTGTGGTACCTGGGCTTGGGGTCCCCTGCTGGGGGGTGCCAGAAGACTTGGTCAGGGAGTCCACAAACACGGAGGATGTCTCGTGGAGGCTGTGGTTGCTGACGAGACGGGGACCTGTAGGGCAGAGCATGCCGGGTAAGAGGTGGCTGAGTGTGAGGGCACTGGGTACATACCAACCATCTGACGTTGGCTCACCTGTGACTTTGGCCTTGAAGGGGCTGCCCCCAATGTGATAGGGGCCACCATACTTGATGGAGATGAGGTAGCTACCAGGTGCCATGGGGGTGTAGGTGACGCGGTAGCCCTCAGGGCACTCTTGGCAATCCATCTTCACCTTGGAGGGCCCGTCGATGGTCACTGACAGGGCACCGGCCCCCGCACTGCTTGTGTTCACAATAAACTCTGCGGGGCTACCTGGGGTGTGAGAAGCCCAGCTCAGCATGTTTCTCTGCCCAACCCTACCCACCCTTTCCTGTCCCCAACACAGACTTGCCACTGAGAGGGGGGAGGAAGGGCCCTAGCAGCTGTCTGCACCCAACAGAAGCTGCAGCTTGTGGCCTACCTGTGACCCCGCCTTCCAGGCCTGCTCCATAGGCAGATACCAGACCTGGGTCCCCTCCATGTCCAGGCTCCCCAACGCGGATCTTGAAGGGGCTTCCAGGGATGTGAGTGCCATTGAACTTGACATCAATCAGGTAAACCCCATTCTCCCGTGGGATAAAGCGCACGGCGTACTTATCTGAGGAGCAGAGGGGCACATCAAGCACCTGGCGCCACCGAAACCCAGTGAGCGGCACACTCCAAGAGCGCCCCCGGCTAACCAGTAGGAGGCCTGCAGGTTCACGTGACCCAGTCTGCTGTCCCTGAGGCCGCACTAGGCACCCACAGCCCACAGCACAGGCCTGAGCCTGAGGGCCTGAGGCTTCAGAGACCCACACAGCTCACCATCCGGGATCCTTTGGACTCTTCTCAGAAAAATGCCCTCCTCAAAAGGTTATGCCACCAATACTGTATTCCCTGCATGCTAACTTGGGCTCAGACATGGGCAGGGCCTTGCTAGAGGTTGCGCAGCCGGCAAGGTTCAGGGTTTGGTTATGAGACCAGGGAAATCTGGCTGATGAGCTTCTCTTGTGCCCAGGCCTGCCTGCAGGTGCCGTGTCTTGGTAAGGAGCAGGGCAGCTCCAAGGCTAGACTGGGGAGGGCTCTCCACAGGGGCTGTACTGTATTGTCTGCAGAAGGCTTTCTCCTTCTTTGTAATCATGACTGCCACACCGGAACCCTAAGGCCTGGGTCATGGGGGAAGGTCAGCCTGGCAGAGGGAGCTCAGGCATCCGGGGCCCATGGAAGCTGCTCACAGAACTTGTACCTGCCTTTCATACTCTCAGCCTGTTCCAGCCAGCTGGGCAGGACAGGCGGCTGGGTGGCCGGGCAGGGACAAGGCCTCACCTTGGTCGATCTCTGTGACATAGCACTCCTCCAGGGCTCCTGAGGGGCTGTGCACCTTGGCATCGATCACCCCCTTGGCCCCGTTCAGGCTGACTGCAAAAGAGGCTGGCTGGTTGACCTTTAGCCCTGACTCCTGGAAGCACAGCAGATGCGGTTAGAAGGGCGGCCAGGGTGGGGGTCAGGGAAGAGCTCAAGGCCCCAGAGCAGGAAGCCCCAGGTTTGCACTTACCCATCTGGCGTCCAGCTTGGTTTAAAGAGGGAGAGCCGTACCTCTCTGGCTCTGGAGGGCCAGCAAGCTACAGGCACACGCCCCCACCCCCAGCCCAGCTTCGCAATCACACATCCGGTGGCTCCGCCCCACAGGGGCAGCACGCAGGCCGGCAGGCTATCCCTCTTTAAACCTCAGCCCTAGTGCTCAAGGGGCACAGGCTCCTGTTCAAAGCCTTTAGACCTGAGACACGAGAAAAACTCCATGCGGTGGGCAGGGCCACGTCCTGCCACCCCGAACATGGGCTGCACCTGGCCAGAGCAGAGGCTGGGCAGGTCCCCTGGCACAGGGACAAGACCCACTCTGCACAGCGGCTCTGGTCTGGCCGGGCCCAGGAGCCCCAGGTGGGCAGTTTCTCTCAGTGCCTCACCTGAAGACTAGAAACAGTAAGGCGGCGGGCATCGCCAGACGGAGAAGCCACAGGCACCACGAAGGGGCTGTCGGGGATGTGCTCCTCGTTGAACTTGACCGAGACCTCGTAGTCACCTGGGAAGGGGAAGAGTACGGAGGGCATACTGAAAGAGCCCACTGGCCGGCACCCAAGCCTGCCGCACGCCACACCCCAGTCAGGAGCCGTACCTGGCTCCTGGACCACATAGGCCACGCCGCAGGAGCCGTCCTTGCGGTCCTCAAAGGAGATCTCGGCCTTGCTGGGGCCCTCAACAGCAATGGCCAGGCCCCCAGCCCCCGCTTCCCGGGTCCAGATGCTGAATTCAGCTGTGGTGAAGCAGGGTAGGCGTTGCTAGGCTGTTACCCTGACCTGGCCACCCCACATCCGCTTGACTGACTGAGACCAGGAGGGTTAGTGCCACCTCCTCACGCCCCTCCCCAGAAAGGCCTACCTGGCACTCCAGCTTCAGCTCTCTCCAGGCCAGGACCCCCGGCACGGACCTTGTGGGCTCCCCCTTCTCCCAGGGGCCCCACAGTGAACTGGAAGGGGCTCCCGGGCACATGCTGGCCCTTGTACTTGACACTGACTGTATGCATGCCCATTTCAGCAGGCACGAAGCGGATGCAGTAAGTGTGGTTCTCCCCTTCCACGATCTCAGCCTCGTGGCTTGCGCCTGACGGGCTGGTCACCTGAGCTGTCATGTCGTGGATGCTGATTTCTGTAGCAGAAACAGCCTGCTGGTCACCAGGGTGGCGGGGTCCCCACCCCTGTCCTGCTGGGCCCCTCCTGGCTTCCCAAAGCCCCTACCTGGGATTTTTAGGCTGAGGTCACAATGACTGCCAACATTGGCCACCGAAGGAGCCCGTCGCCGGCGTGTGATGCTCTCCTTGACGCGGCCCTCTCCCGTGACCTTCACAGAGAAGGGGCTGCCTACAAGAACAAGTGACACCCACGGCCACACAGGTCACGCTCTGAGGGCGGGCCCTGGGGCGTGGCACGGGGGGGGGTCACCTAGCTGTGGGAGAAGTGCACGGGCGTCATGCTTACCTGGCACGTGCTGGTCGGCGAACTTGATGTTGATGATGTAGTTTCCGGGCTCTGTGGGGCAGTAGGTGACTCTGCAGGTGCCATCCTCCAGGTCTTCTGTGTTGATGTCCACCTTGCTGGGTCCCTCGATGGACAGACTGAGGCCACCGTAGCCTGTGGGAGGGACACCCCTAAGCCAGAGGGCCACGCACAGTGACAGTCTTTTTTATTTTTACATTTTTATGTTGATGTCTTCATTTCTGTTTAAGCAGGGCCCTGTTCAGCTCTGGCTGATGGTAGTGCTGGGGGTTGAACCTGGGACCTTCACTGTCTCAAGGATCAAGAGTCTTCTATCTCCCCAGCCCAAACAGTTGTCTCGATCCTGCTGGGAGGCCAGTGCCACCTACCTGCATCACGGGTGTCAATTATAAACTCTGCAGGCTCAAAGGTGTGGCCTTCCTGGAGGCCCCGGCCCGAGACTCGCACCCGGCTGGCGTCCCCAATCTCCGACTGGCTGATCATCACGGGGATGGGGCTGCTTGCCACATGCTGGCCATTCTTCTTCACGTGGACCAGGTGTTCCCCTGTCTCCTTGGGCACGAACGAGATCCCTGGCACAGAGGCGGCCACTGGTCAGGGAAAGGTGTGCCCTTCCCCTGGCTGCCCTCCATCCTTTCCAGAAAGCCTCTCACCCACGTGGCCGTTGCGCAGTCGCTTCAATAGGCAGGGCTCCTCCCGGCCTGAGGGTGGCACCACGGTGGCCGTCAGCAGGCTGAGGTCGGTCTCTGAGATGTTGATAGGGATGTCGGCAGCAGAGCCCACCTTCAGGTGGGACATACGCATCGAGTCGTCTCCTGGAAGGGGACAGTGGCTGAGTGTCTAGGGGAGCTGCCCTGCCTGCTTCCCCCACTGCTCCTGGGCCACCCACCTGTGACCCTTGCGGTGAAGGGGCTGCCTGGGATGTGCTGCTCGTTGTACTTGACCAGGATACTGTAGTCGCCCGGCAGCACAGGCAGATAGGAGACACTGCAAGTCCCATCCTGGTTGTCGGTGCAGCTGATCTCCGCTTTGGACGGGCCCTCAATGGCCAAGGACAGACCACCTGTAGATAGTGGAGGCTCAGGGTGGGAGCGGTGCCCGTCAGGCCAGGGATCCCCACAGAAGGCAGAGGGACCCCCAGAATAGCTCCCAGTGTATGGGATGACCCTGGGCCGCCACACACCCTCTCCCGCGTCCTTGGTGTTGACGGTGAAGACGGCGGGCTTGTTCACTACGCCGTGGGTGAGGCCAGGCCCATAAGCGGTGACATGGCCACAGTTGACGTAGTCCACGTAAAACTGCAGCGGGCTTCCTGTGGCAGAAAGACGGGCTACATGGAACTGGGACCTTAGGACCCTTGACTCTCCCCGCCGGGCTTGGCTGAAGGCGCACCTGGGATGTGCATGTTGTCGTAGCGGATGTCCATCTCATGCAAGCCAGCCTCGCTGGGCGCATAGCGCACAGTCACGGTGCCATCCTTGTTGTCAGTAATGGCTGGCTGTGCCACCTTGCCCGAGGGCATGCGCACCTCCCCTGAAGGGCCAGGGCGCAAGATTAGGGCAGCCTGAAGACCCACCCTGGCCTCCCAAGCCCATCTGAGGCCACACGCACCAGTGATCTCGCCCTTCTTGATAGTGAAGGGGATGACCAAGTCGAAGGGCCTCAGGCTGCTCACGTCCAGCCCATTGACACCCACCAAGGGTCTCTCTGGAGCCTGCATCAGGAGCAGAAGGCCGGGGTGAGGGGCTGCAAGAGAGGACGCCCCAGGTGGGAATGCCCAGGCTCCCTCCTCAGGTGGGGGGTGGGTGCCCTGGGGCCCAACCGTACCCAGGTCTGCTGGCCACCCTGGGCATAGCTGTAGGCTGGGGCCAGCTGCTGATGGCGCAGAGCAGGCTGAGCAGTGGGCTGCTCCCCAGCTAAAGCCTGTGGAGAATACACAAGAGGAAGCCGCTCATAGAGGGGCCCCGGGGGCCGAGCGGGCTCCCCCAACCTTTCACCCCGGGCCCTCCTCACCGTCACTTGGAAGGGGCTGTTGGGTACATGTTCACCGCCAAATCGCACACAGATGACGTATTTGCCAGGCTGGGGTGCTGTGTAGAAGATGTCAAAGGTGCCGTCCTCGTTCTCCACCACGTCCACGTCTACCTCAGAGCCATCGGGCGTGCACACGGTGCAGGTCACCTTGCCTTTGCCTGCTGCCTTGGCGTCCACAGTGATGACCGTCTCTTCCCCGATCTGGATGGTGGGCCCGATGCCAGCACCTGTGGGTGGGACGGGTCCCCAAAGGGGCCAGCGTGTGAGCGTGCTGACAGAGCGGCTCCTGTCCACCTGCCTCCCACCCAGCTTCTCTTGACCACCACCACGCACAGCCAGGCCTCCCGCCCCCGTCCCCACGCTACCCGGTGAATGGTTTCTCAGAAGGCAGGGAAGGTTCTCGCGAGCCCTCTGAACCAGGAAGTCCTGTCTAGGGGGCCTCCGCACGGGAAGGGCTTGAGGGTGGTGCCAGGAGTGCGAGAGGAAGAGGGGCTGGCAGCCCACAAGGTTGCCCTCACAGCCGGGGCACAGGTGTGAACTGCTACCTCCCTGCCAGCTTGGCGTCAGCTAGCACTGGGGACCAGGCTGACCAGCAGCCCCGCTCTGGCTACAGCCACAGCTGCCTTTGCCCTGCGGCCTGGCCTTGCGTGCCGTGTGCAGGTGACAAGGCAAGAGTCCTGCTGCAGCGTGGGGGGGGGGGGCGTGCCGCTGGCTTCCCACCCCCAGGCCTGAAGGGGAACCGAGTTTCCTGACAACTGAGAAGGCTCGCTCAACCGGAGGCAGGTCATGGTGAGTGGACCCGGCGCAGGCAGGGAGCAGGGAAGCGGGAGGCAGAGGGTTAGCACTGAGCAGCACGGCAGGCAGTGACAGCACCGAGGGAGGGGACGGGAGGCCCAAGCCACGGCCATTGCCGCCAGGCTGCAGGAGCAGAGCAGCTGAGTGCCCGCGGAAAGGGGAGGGACAGTGACGTTATGCCCTGGGCTCAGCCGTGGAGGCTCGGGGGCTGCTGGTGGCGAGGCCTGGTAGCGAGTGGTCCTTGTAGCCCGGCCCCTGCCAGGGGAGCAGCTGCGAGCACCCGGCCAACCCGGCCCTGAGCTCCCGGCACTCGGCTGTGCAGGCCGTCTGCGGCTCTCCTGGACCTACAGGTGGCTGCCCGCACCCTCCTTCCTGCTGTGGGGGCTTCACATCACGCCCACCACTGCAGCCCCCCAGCTCACGGCCCGGACCCACAACCTAGCTAGCAGCTCAGGCCCTAACTTCTTGCTCTCCAGCTTAGTGCCCAGCCCACCAGCAGGTCTTGACTGCTTCCCTCGATGTGGGCCCCTGTGTGAGACCCACAGAAACCAGCCGGGTCCGAGCTGTCCCCCAGCTCAGCAAGCGGGCCCTGCGCCCTCTATTCTGCACATGGGAGCCCCTTGCTCTTGACCCTGCCCGAGGCACACATGCTCAGCCAGCACAGCACCTGAGGCCTGCCCTGGAAGCCCTGGCCACCCACAGCCTTTGAAGGGGTGCCTGGCTGGGGTTGGCCCTCCCCATCCCATGCCCAGCAGACCAGCCTCCACGCCTGGTTGGGGACACCTGAATAACGTCACTGCTTGGGGGAGGAGTGGGGAAGGAGGCAGGGAGGGCAGGTGAGCCCCCAAATGCACTTGGGGCTCGAGGCTGGGCTGGGCCCTGCCATGCTGGCTCCCCAAGCGTCTCTGCTGGTGACACTGCGCTACTAGTCAGCCCCCCTCACCCCCAACTCATGCAGCCTGCAGCCCCGCACACCCCAGCTTGGGACGCAGAGGCCCCTGGACGTGGGGATTGGGGTCTGTGGATCTGGCCAGGGGAGACCTCTTGTCCCCTCAGCCCACACAGGAGCCCTTGGCACATAACTGGAAGCAGGAGGGGGCTTCCCTGTGGTGCCAAGATCCCCAGACCCCTGAGCCCCCAGTGGGGTGCCTCTCAGGACACACCTCACCCCAAAGCTCACAGCTGCAACCCAACTTTTCAGATGGGGACACAGAGGCCCAGAGAGGGGAAGAGCTGGAGTGACTTTCCCCACTCTGGAGACCTCCCAGGACCCCCACCCTCTGGCCTCCCCTCTCTCCGCCAGGAGCTGCAGCTGGAACTGTGCTGGGAGCGGGCACAGAAGAGGAAAGGGGGCGCCCTCGGGCAGGAGGGGCATCGGGAGTGGCCCCAGCAAGCGGCTTACCTAGCCCGTGACCTCCGATTGACACTGAGGTGAGAGGGCAGAGAGCAAGGAGAAAGGTCAGGTGAGGCACTCGAGGGGGCGGCCCCCACTCCCACACGCCGCCAAGCAGCGAGCCCTGGCACACAGGCACAGCCCGGCCCCGTGTGAGCGCTGTGGCCACCGCCAGCGGGCTGGCTTACCTGTAACTGTACACTTGCTGGCATCCCCAGTGGGCACAGCCCGGACTCGGTATGGGGAGAAGGGGATCTCGTCCCCACCGTACTTGATGAGGATAGTATAGCGGCCTGGCACATCTGGCACGTAGGCCACCGTGTAGGTGCCATCGTGGTTGTCTTGGATGTGGGTCTTCTTGGGCTTGCCCTCGGGGTCCTGTGAGGCCGAGCACAGGGCAGGGGTCGGCTCCAGGCCAGTAGGCCCACCTCAAGCCTCCACAAGAGGGGACGGCGAGCAGCACTGCCAGGGGACGGCCTGTAGCACAATGGCCCAGACAGTTCCCTGTGCCTGGCATTGTCCTGTAGCCTCACGCGACTGGCAGGACCTGGGAGTTCAGCAGCCCCCCTGCTCTGCCCTTTCTCCACTGGGGCCTCTCTGTTCCTGTCTGCCCAGGGCCCACTCAGCTCCAGGAAGGGCTCCCCCGGCCCCTGGCAAAGGGATGGGTGGGTGGGGTGAGCACTGAGGGCTCTGGTGATGTGCTCAGTCAGCGGCCAGCTCCTGTTGGCACGTCTGTGTTCGTTTCCACCCTCCTAGAGGCAGGGACTGCCCTCACTGGCGAGGCTCCCAGGGGAGAGCAGAGGACCCCACGCCAGACACACACGCGCACGCACACCACTCTAGCTCACTCAGAGTTGTACCCAGAGCTGTGACCCAGCAGGGCTGGGCGGCTGGCTGGCTCACCGTGATCTGGACGGTGAGCAGCCCCTCTCCTGCATCCTTGGCATCGATGGTGAACTCCACAGGCAGGCTGGCAGGCACACCGGTGGTATTGAGCCCGGGGCCACTGGCCTTCACCTTGCTGGCATCATGTGTAGGCAGCACCTTGAGCTTGAAGGGGCTGTTGGGCCAGGGTGCACTGAGGAGTCAGGAAGGCTCTCGGTGCCCAGCCCAGGCCCTCCCATGGGAAGGGACCCTGACGCTCACCTTCGGGGCACCTCCTCATCCCCGTACAGTACCGAGATGCTGTAGGGCCCCTCTCGGCTGGGAACATAGTTGACAGTCTGGGTGCCATCGGCATTGTCCACCACGTCCACTGGTTCCACCAGGCCTGGCCCAGTCCCAGAGACAGAGCCTGAGCCAGCCAGCCCCCAGGCCCAGCTTGGCTCTCACCTGCACCCCCTGCTGGTGGCCACTGGCTGCTGTAGCAGCAGGTACTAACAAGCGTGCCATCTTGAAGTCTTGCCCGGCCTCACTCCTTGCGCCCCCACCCCCATCAGATACCTGTGCACCCACCTGCGGGGCTCCCTTCCTGACCCCTCCAGGATAGCCGTGCCCTCTGGCCCCCCCAGGCATGTAGACACTAACCTTTGGGCCCCTGCACCTTGACCTGCAGTGGGGCTACCCCTGCCTTGCTTGTGTCCACCTGGAAGGACTGAGGAAGGTTGGCACGGACCATGCCTGGGCTCAGGCCAGGCCCAGAGCACTTGACCTTGGATGCATCAGTCACATCGTGCACTGGGACCTTGAAGGGGCTACCTGGCGTGGGGCAGACGCAGAGGGGCAGCAGGTGTCAGAAATGATAGAGGGTAAGTAGATGATGCCAGCCCAGTCCCTGCTGAACGGCAGCTCCTTACCTGGCACTTGGTGGCCACCATAGGTGACATTAAGGCTGTAGGTACCAGCCTTGTAGGGAATGTACTCCACCGAGCAGCTGCCGTCCTTGTTATCCATGCAGGACATCTTGGCCTCAGAGGGGCCCTCCACTGCCAGGCCCAGCCCTCCAGTGCCAGCTCCCCTGGGCAAAACAGACAGCCTGTCACTTCTGGTTCTCAGGCCCCAGGCCCCAAGCCCTGCCTCGCTGCAGGGCTCACATACCTGGTCTCCACGGTGAACTTGTTAGGCTTGTTGGTGGTCCCACTTTGGATGCCCGGCCCATGGACGCGCACTCGGGAGGGGTCACAGCCCTCCGTCACAGGCACCTGGAAGGGGCTGCTGGGCACAGGGCTGCCGTCATAGGTCACGTCCACGGAGTGAAGTCCTGGAGAACAGCCTGGCTTAGGAACAGCTCCGGTCGCCCCCACCCCCACCCCCACCCCGCCTTGAAGCATCAGCACACACCCTCCTCATAAGGCGTGTACTCCACTTTGTACGTGCCGTCACCACAGTCCTGCACGTAGGTTTCAGTCACATTGCCCGAGGGGTTGGCCACACGAGCCTTGATGTGTGGTCCTCCCGTCTGCGTGAGGGCTCGGGCATCCACACTGAACTCGGTGGTAGTCTCTCGGAAGACACCTGCAGGGCAGCGCGAGGAGGAGACATGGGTTCCAGGGGGTCCGGGGGGCCCTGGCTCCCTGCCTACCTGTCCCGTGGCGCGGCCCCTCACCTTGACCCTCAACCCCAGGCCCGTAGCACTGAACCCCCGAGGTGTCCACTGCAGGCTCCACCTGCAGCTTGCTGGGGAAGTTGGGCACAGGCTGACCACCATACTTGATGGTGACGGTGTAGGCCCCGGGGCAGAGGGGGATGTAGGTGATGGTGTGTGTGCCGTCGCCGTGGTCCTGGATGTGCACTTCGGCCGGCAGCCCTGCCTCAGAGCAGATCTCAATGGTCAGCTCCGCGCTGCCGGCGCTCGAGCAGTCCACGTGGAACTGGCCAGCCTTGCCAGCTGTGGCCCGCTCTAGCCCAGGGCCTGAGCACTTGACCTTGGATGCGTCGAAGCAGGGAACCACGTGGGCCTTGAATGGGGAGCCAGGGATGTGTGTGTCGGCGAAAAGGATGTTGATGTTGTAGTCCCCAGGTTCGATGGGCACGTAGGAAACAGAGCACGTGCCGTCCCCGTTGTCCAGGCACTCGAGCTGGGCCTCGCAGGGGCCCTCCACCGTCAGGCCCAGACCGCCTGTGCCAGCACCCTTGGTGTCGATGGTGAAGCAGGCAGGGGAGCCCGCACTGCCCCCCTGCAGACCTGGCCCAAATGCCTTGACCTAAGGGAGGAAGGGTGGGTCAGAAGGCCCTGCCACCTCCCAGAGCCTCCACATGCCCCGATTCTGGCCTCCTTCACCCACCAGGCCGCTGGTTAGGAAAAAGCTGACAACAGGCCAGGGAAAGCCTGAAGACAGGGTGCCTTTGTACCCCAGTTACCTTGCTAGGCTTTGTGGGGGGCACGGCTTCCACAGGGAAGGGGCTTCCGGGCACTGGCACGCCATCATAGGTCACCTCCACCTCGTAGGGCCCCTCCTCACGGGGCACAAAGCGCACCGCACTGTTGTCAGGCCCCAAGCCTGGCTCTACCTTGCAGGGCACGGGTGTGCCTGAAGGCCCCACAATCTTGGCCCCCACTTTGCCTTGGCCACCGGCACCCTTTGACTTGACTGTGAACTCCTGGTCTTTGCCGACTTCCACCTCTGTTGTGATAACAGGAGAGAGAAGCATGAGGCCCAGCCCGGGCAGCCGACATCCGCAGTGAGCACGGTGGGGCGAGAGAGATACTTACTCTCTCCAAGGCCAGACACTTTGATCTTGCTGAGGTCCAGGGTCGGAGACACCCCCACTGAGAAGGGGCTCTTGGGGATGGGATCCCCTCCGTAAGTAACACTGATGCCCACTGGGCCCTGAGGGGAGTGGCCAAGAGGGCAGGCTCAGCCCTGCCCCCAGTCGCAGGCAGGAGTAGGAGGGAAGCTCTAGAGCAGCCGGCCCCGCCGCCCACCAAGACCAAGCGCGGAGGTGCTGGAGATGCGCAGCCCCGGCAGGCTGTACCTGCTGCACTGGAGTGTATTTGACGGTGTAGGTGTTGTCGTGGTGGTCGATAACATCCATGTCACGCACTGCGTCCCCCTTGGCCAGCCCAGAGAACTGGACATCCAGCTTGCCTTTGCCGGCTGCTTTGGCATTGACCGTGAAGTGAGTGGGCTTGCCAAGCTCTACGCCTGGAAGACAAACGGGATGTGTAGGCCCAGCAGACGCCAAGCCCCGCTCTGTCGCTCTCCAGCCCACTCCATACCATACTCACCGGTGCGGCTGAGGCCAGGGCCCTCGGCCTTGACCTTGCTGGCGTCATGGGAGGGCTCCACCTTGACTCGGATGGGGCTGGTGGGCGTGGCCTGCAGAGGGTGAGAGCAGGTGGGTTGAGAGGCAGGCAGGGCCCCAGCATCTGACGGTCTGCAGGGCCAGACCGGGAGGTGGGATGCACATTTCCCCGTACGCTCAAGGACCAGGTCTGAATCCCTGAGCACCAGCTCAGGCACCTGCACAGGGAGAGCCTCACAAGTGGAGTGGCGGAGCCGTGCTCTGGCGCCTCTCCTCTCTCTCTCCCTCTAAGAACACAGTGTTCTGGAAGCGAGGGACTCACGCCACCTCAGAACATTGGCGGCAAACCAGCCGGCACCCACCTGGTCGGCGAAGAGCACCATGATGGTGTAGCTGCCAGCCCCCCGGGGCGTGTACTTGACCGTGAAGGTGTCATTGTCATTGCGGATAATGTCAAAGTCGATGTCGGCCTCGGCGGGGCCCACTACTCCAGGGGCACACTTGATACCAATGCTGACATCGCCTGTGGTGGCACAGTGGGGGCTGGCACCTTGCAGGGGGGTTCTCCGACACCCGCCCCCAGCCCCGAGGCAGGCTTACCCTGGCCGGCCTCTGTGCAGTCCACAGTGAAGTAGGTGGGTTCGTGCGCCTTGAGGCCTGTCTTGGCCACACCCGGCCCATACACCTTGACTTTGTTTGGGTGGCTGCCAGCTCCCACGTTCACCTGAGGGGCAGAGGGGCCGAGGCAAAGGGCATGGCTAGCCTTCGGAGAGATGGGGGCTGCCTCAGCCATGTTGGTGAGAGGGACACCACAAAGCGCTCTGGTGTTTCCTCAACCGCAGTAAGGTCACCCGGCCACGAGACAGGAGCAGCACACATGCTCAGTCTACAGGGCGGGAGGGTCACTTGGCAGGGGCTGAGGCTGCAGGCAGGCTGGAGGCAGTTCTTTCAGAGG
The DNA here is from genome assembly GCF_950295315.1 of Erinaceus europaeus. Classification (NCBI taxonomy): domain Eukaryota; kingdom Metazoa; phylum Chordata; class Mammalia; order Eulipotyphla; family Erinaceidae; genus Erinaceus; species Erinaceus europaeus. Next base: position 1,389,022 of record NC_080185.1, on the reverse strand, counting down.
ACAGACACTCCAGAAGGCGGATGTGGCTGGCTGCATATGGGGGTAGACTGGGAGTCCCCAAGTCGTACACTCCGCGGGAGGCGCTTGAGGTAGACTTGTACGCACGCGTGGCTGACAGCGCTAGACAGGGTGCACCCTCAGCTCGGGAGGGGTGGGGGGACCAGCTGTATTCGGAGGGAGCCCTGAACAGGCCGACTCACCCTGAAGGGGCTGTTGGGGATGCTGACACCGCCCCAAGACACCATGGCCGTGTGCTTCACGGGCTTCCTGGGCACATAGGAGCAGCTGTAGGTGCCATTGCCGTTGTCCTTGACCGATGCCTCCACGGGACAGCCCTCATTGTCCTGAAAGCAGGGAGGGATGCAGGCGCTGGCTGGTCACTGTGGGCCCAGGGCCTCTTCCCACCACAGCCCTGCCGCGCTCGGTAGACGCCGCCCCCACCTGGACTTGGACTCGAAGGGGAGCCTTCCCGCCGTGCTTGGCATCCACCGTGAACTCTGCCGGCTTGTTGACAGCCACACCGGTTTTCTCCAGTCCAGGCCCACGTGCCTTCACCTGACGGGAGACCACCCGATCTTAGGGGGACCAGCAGAGGCCACACAACTCAGCGACACGCATACCCCTCTGCCAGGCTGTGCCCCTTACCCTGTCGGGGTGGAAGTCCAGGGGTGCTTCCCGGATGTCAGCCATGAAGGGGCTGAGGCGGATGTCCTCGCTGTTGCACAGCACGTGAACTGCGTACTCGCCCGGCTCCTGAGGCCAGTAGCGCACATCGCAGGAGCCATCCCCCTTGTCATCACATTCGATCTTGGCCTGGGATGGGCCCTCCACCGAGAAGCCTGACGATAAGTTAGCCGTCACCAGCTCCATCACCTCTTGAGCCCCCGCCCCGGGCGGCCACACCACAGCCCCCAGCTTACCCAGAGTGCCCACGTCATCCCCAATGGCTTCCACCACAAAATCTGCTGACTTTCCAACGACACCACCCTCCAGCCCCGGGCCCCAGGCCCGGACCTTCTGATTGCCACACTCGGTGCCCACCTTCACCTCGAAGGGACTGCAAACAGAGACAGAGCGCCGTCATGCCCTGTCTGAGGCCCGGCAGGGAGGGAAGCACGCCTGAGCTCTGGCACCACCCGGAGCCTCACCTGCGCCCGATGTTCTGGCCACCCCACGTGATGGTGACAATGTAGGTGCCAGGGGCCATGGGATAATACTCGAAGCCATAGACGCCATCCCCCAGGTCCTTCTGCTTCACGCGCTCCTCCCCCTCTACCAGAGAGAGATGGGAGGGTTAGGGCTGCCTCCCTGCACTAGGGGTGGCCTCTGTCCGCCCGCCCCAGCCGCCCCAGTCAACTCACTAGGGCCCTTCACGGTAACCTTCAGCTCCCCGCTGCCCGCTCCCTTTGTGTACACCTTGAAGTCAGCGGTCTCCTTCACTCGCACACCCTTGGGCTGGAGGCCACGGCCCACAGCCCGGCAGGCGCCTGGGTTGCAGGCTGTGGGCAGAAGGACGGCTAAGGGCTGGGAACAGGACTGAGGGGCCTGCTCTCTGCCTCCCTCAGGCCCAGGCCCTTGGGATTCGAGGGTCTCAACAGGAGAGTGAAAGGCACACAGAAAAGAACAAGGGACTGTGACCCCAGCACCTCCACGCCATCCCACGCCCCTGCCCCACCTACCCCCCACTCAATGGAAGTCAGAAGACAGATGCAAGTACCGTTGACCAAGTGGGCAGAGCAGAGGACAGCAGGTGTCTAGACAGCTGGAGCGAGCCTTCCAAAGGTGAGAGCATGGAGAGGAGACGAGAAAGTGAGGAAGGGGGGGGAGGGGAGAGATGGGAGGGGGAAGGAGGAGGGAAGAGGTGAGAGGAAGGAGGGGGAGAGGTAGGCGGAGGAGGGAGGGAGAGGGTAGGAGGCGAGGGAAGGGGAGGAGTAGGGAAGAGAGGAGGCCGGCAGTGGAAGCAGAGGCCTGGGCACCAGGCCAGGCTGCAGCGTTACCTCAGCTGGCCTACCTTGGCCGACAGTGACGGTGTAGGGGCTGCGGGGGATGGGCACACCCGCAAAGCTGACGTGCACTGTGTGCACACCCTCCACCGTTGGCTGGTAGCTGCAGCGGTAGGTGCTGTCCCCGCGGGCCTCCAGCTGCGCCTCCACCACGCCCTTCTGGCCCACAGGGTCCTGGATCACCACTTCCACCTCACCCGTGCCAGCTCCTGCAGTGATGCCCCGCTCAGCCTCAGGCTGTCCAGGCTCCCTCCTGATGTCCCCCCACCCTTCACGCAGGGCCGCCGCAGCTGCTTCACCTGCCGTGAAGATCTCAAAGTAGGTGGTCTTGTTGGCAATGTTGCCACTGGGCTCCAGGCCAGGGCCCTGCGCGGTCACTTTGCTGGCGTCGCCCTGTGACTTGTCCACGTACACTTCAAAGGGGCTCTTGGCGATGTGCTGGCCAGCGAAGAGCACGGTAACCTGTTCCGGAGGGACGGCTGTGAGGCCAGGCCCCGAGCCAGGCCCTGCCCTCAGCAGCCTTCCCGGGGGAGGGGTCTCACCTTGTGCGTCCCTGTCACCTCGGGGACATACCACACGGAGAAGGTCCGGTTCTTGTCATTGTTGGCTGTCACCTTAGCCTACGGTGGGGAGGAGGCCATGAGCCTTTGTGACGAGCCGCGCCTCTGGGTGCCCCCCCACAGGCTCCCAGCCCCAGGTCCCCTTACCTCCTCCTGGTGGCCAGCTGGGTCTTCCACGTACACCAGCACCTCCCCCTGGCCAGCACTCCTGGTCTCCACCGTGAACTCTGCCCGCTTCTTTACCATATTGCCAGTGGGCTCGATGCCTGCCAGGGCGAGGAGGGGGGTCTGCAAGGGCCCAGCAGGGGGCGCTGCCCCTCCCCGTGGACCGGCAGGCCCGTCCCATCCAGCACCTCAACTGCGGGAAGTGGTTCAGCCTACAGCAGGCCCCAGCCGCACTGCACTCCAGTGATGGACAGGCCTGGGCCTGTTTGCTGGAAAGCAAGCCTGTCTCTGCTGAGCCCTTCGCCCACCTCACACACTGGCTGGCTGGGCCTCGTCTTGAGTCGTAGGAGAGCAGCTGGGCCTCCTCCTCAAGGCCCAGAGGACTTGGCACTGCTGACCCCTCCTCCAAGACCCCGGCCCCCAGCAGACTCCCTCACCTGGCCCATAGGCTCGGGCTTTCTTGGGGTTCAGTTTGGGCCGCAGGGGAGCCCCTGGCTTCAGCTTGGCCTTGGGGAACTGGGACAGGTAGGTCATGACAGAGTGCTCGTCCACATTGGGGTCCACGATCTCCTCAGGGGTGATCACCTGCCACAGACAAAAGGCAGAAACCAAATGGTCTTGGCTGCCGAGATGAATGCCCATTGTCCCATGGGCTGGGGCAGGCGGGCACCTACCTGAGGAATGCCCAGCCAGTCGTCAGCCTGCTGCATGGCTTCACGGGCATTGTTCACAGGCTTGCTAGCATCCCAGGAGTCCCAGTCAGGACACAGGCCTATAGAGCAGGGAGGCCGTGACTTGGGCTGCAGGGTCCCCGGAAGACCCCGCCCGACCACCCACTCCCACTGTCCTCACCTGGGGCACAGCTGTCAACCAGTGCACCCAGGGCCCTGCCGCTCTGCCAGTCCCGACTGAAGTTGGTGATAGGCAGCTGTGGAAGCTTGTTCTGGATCCAGCCCAGGAGCCGCTGCTTGGGTGTCTGCTTCTTGGCCTCCTCGTCGTCCTCCTCATCCCACATGGGCATGGAGATGGAGTAGTGCAGGATCAGTGTCCAGATGAGGCCTAGGATCAGCTTCAGGTTCCCGTCCACGATGGCCTTGCTGTCTGTGGGGTGAGGTGTCAGCAGCGGACAGGCGGGGGCCTGGGGGGAGCCCCACATACACTCCCAGGCAGTTGGGATACAGGGGTCCCAGGGGAGGGAAAGGCCCCAACAGGTGAGCCCTCTCTGCCCTGCCCAGGGTCCCTGTGGGGGCAGGAAGGGAGCAGACAGACGGGACGTCTGGAGGGGGGGACCTGTAGACAGGTGGTGACAACGCAGCGCCATGAAGAGACCCTGCTGGGGGGCCCAGAGGTGGGGCTCACCTCCCCCTTAGGCAGGGGCCTCTGGAGAGGGCGGGCACCCAGGCCTCGGCCCCCGGGGAGAGGAGGGGAAGGGAGGGGAGGGGGGGCTGGGCAGACAAGAGGAAGGCCAGGCCATGGTGGGGCGGTTGGGAAATAGCACTGACAGCTTGGAGGGCTGGGGGCGCGGGGCAGGGGAAGTGGGGGCATTGGGCAAGGACTATGGGTGGAGGGTGTGAGCCCCACCCACCCCACTTCCTGAGAGCCAGGCTGGGGGTCGGGGCAAGAGGCAGGCTTGGCCCTGAGCGTGCACGCATGTGCGAATGTGTATGTGTGTGTGTGTGTGACTGACTGTGAGTGTGTGACTGTGAATGTGTGTACATGTGTATGAGTGTGTGTGAATGAGTGTAAGTGTGTGAGTGAGTGTGTATGAGTGTAGGGCAGCCCAAAGGCACCAGTGGTGGGATTCCACGGTTCAGGACCACACACCTTAGGCAGGGAGCCTGGGTCCTTCCTAGGCACCCACTAACTCCCCACACACACCCCAGGTGGGCACCCTGAGTCTCGCAGCCTGAGACCAGCTAAGCGCTGGGGACCTGGGGACCTGGGGCCTAGGGCGGATGGGAGCTGGCTCTGGCCGGGAGACCGCAGGGGAAGTGGTCGGGCCAGGCACACCTCAGCCTGCAGCCACACCCAAGCCTCTTTCTGGGTCTCCTCCAGGGCTGGGGGCGGATCTGAGCCCGGCCTGGGGAGCCCGCCCCTGGTGTCTGCAGAAAATACTTGTACTTGTGCAGGGAGCCAGCTTGGGGGTGGGGGCGGCCGCCCCCCAAATCATGTACAGCTGCCACCAGGCAGCACCTCAAGGGCCTGAGGGGCCCTCCGAGCAGGAGGCCTTCCCGCTCCAGGCTGGGGTCGGCCCAAGCAGGGGCTTTGGGATGGGGCGAGCAGAACGTGCAGAGACCAAAGGCAGGGGCCCTGCCAGGGTGGCCCACCTGCCCCCTCTGCCCACGCTGCCAAGTCCTTGGCCCTGTCCAGGGGCCTGGGGAGGCCTGTGGAGACCCACGAGGGACCAGGCCAGGCCCTTCCCCCTCACAAAAGAGGGAGGGACCGAGGCCAGCCCAGGCTGGAGAGCCCCGCCCCCACTCCTTTCCCCAGCCCCTGGCCAGGCTGTCCCCTCCCTCCCCTAATCACTGCTGCTTTCCAACATTTTTTTGCCTTATATGGCAAAGCTCTGGGAACTAGTCCCGATGTAGCCAACTCACAGAAGAGGAGAAGGGAGTAGGACCCCCCCCCCAGTTAGCTGGGGTGTGGCCGGGCTCCCCACATCCGCTTGCCCCCCTCCAAGAGATGACTCAGCCTGGCAGGACTGAAGCTAAGACTGGGGGGTGGGCCTCAGCCTCAGCTGGCATCCCACAGAAGAAAAGTGTGGCTCTTAGCTGCTCAGTCCCTCTTTCTTGGTGCAGCTCAGGCCACACTCGGGCCCGTCAGGGAAACTGTTAAGAATGAAAGCTCCCGCCTTCTTTTCCAGGTGCACATTCCCAAGGCACCTTGTTGGCGCCTGTCCCTTAATGGCCCCAGTCCGCTGGGGCCCGGGATGCTGCAGGAGGCCCAGCCGATGACAGGGACGCTTGGCTGGTACAGAGCATCCCAGCCAGCTCCTACATTCCTGCGGCAGAACAGCAGGGCCCTCTGGACAGTAAGCTGGCGTCCAAGTTACTACCAGCCAAGCCCTTGCACCGGGGCCACTCAGACATCCTTTGTCTAGCTGGGGCCCTCTCCAACCTGCCTGCATTCCCTGGGGAATCGAAATGGGATTGGGGTCGTCTCGAGTGGGGGCCCTGCTTTCTAGGCCCAGAATAACTGAGCTCAAGATAAGGAGACCCCAGTGTCTGGTTAAGAAGCTCGAGAGCGCCGGAAAAGCCCAGGGGCCCTCTGCAAACCGCCATCGGGGCGAGAGCCTAGCCCTCCCCTCTGCAAGGATGGGGCGCTAGACTAGAGCTTGCACCCTGAACCCCGCCCCAGACCCTGACCCACTGCGGGTGCAGGCAGGCTGGGGGCGCGGCCTGCGGAGGATGTGAGCTCAGCCTGGGAGCGGGCCAGCCAGGCGCGGAGGGCGGGGGCGCATAGCGGTCTACACGATCAGCCAGCCGCCGGCCTGCGCGCCTTTGTTCTCAAAGCCCCGCGGAGTCGGGGCCCCTGGGACTGTGGGGTGGCCTAGCGGGGTGGCCGCGGGGGGGGGGGCGGTCGGCCCCAGGTCGGTGGGAAAACACACGGAGCGCCCGCCCTCGCCCTCCCGGCACAGGGACAGCCCGCGTCCTCACCGATGGACACGAGCTTGATGCTCTCGCGGTCCAGGAACTCGAGCGCCACCGACACGTTCTCCAGCTGCATCTGGCGGAAGGTGGGCCGCTGGTTGTGCTTGCGGTGCATCTTCTTCTGACTGAGCACCTCAAGCAGCGCGATGAGCCGCAGCCCGTCGCTCAGGTCCGTCTGGAGGTTGCCGATGCGCTTGCTCACGCACTTGAGGTGCTCGTTGCACCAGCGCGTGAAGGTGTTCTGCTGGATCTTCTTCCAGGGCGCGTCCTCCGCCAGGTCCTTCTCGGTGGCCGGCATCTCGGCGTCTCGTATGTCGGTGCCAACGCCCGGAGCCGCGCCCGCAGCGCTCTGGCCGGCCCGGGAGTGAGAGCTACTCATTTTGAGGCGCGAGGAACCAGGGGGCGGTGCTGCAGCCTCAGCGAGGGGACGGCCCTTTAATTAAAGTCGTAGGCACTTGAGCGCTCGCGGAGCGATGCCGACAGCGGGGCTTGAGCTGCGGAGAGAGCGCGAGCCCTTTAAATGCGGGCGGGGGGCGGGGCGGGGCCGCGGGGTGGGGCCTCCATGCCCGCCCCGCCCCGCCCGTTGGAATGCCCCTCCAGCCCCCCGCCCGGACATTCGAACCCAGACCCCAGCGCCACCCAGCGTCCTGGGGCCCCAAACGAGGTAGCGGTGTCCCTGGCCCAGCGGCCTGGCGCCAGCCCTGCGGGGGAAAAGCTACCAGTGAAAGGCCGAGCGGCGCCTGGCGCTGGACAACTTGACCTCCAGCGAGCAACCCATATAAGGGACTTTCCGTCCCCTAGGCCGCTGCGGGGGATGTCTCCCAGCTCGATTCACTTGCCCTGCACCCGCCCCCCCCCCCCCCCCCCCCCGCCAGGCTGGGCACCTCCTCCCCGGGCCCCAGCGCCAGGGCTTCCCCGCCACGATCCGCCCACCACCGCGGGAAGGGCCCCATTCCCAGTCCAGGCTGGCCGCTGTGTGCGCGCGCCACGTCGGGGAAGGGCCGCCCGCACCCCAGAACCAGGGCCAGCGGCCGCTTCGCCACCCTACACCCTACAGGGCCGTCGCCCGCCGGCCCCCCTCCGCCTCCCTGCCTTCTTCGAAGTCCTTGCTCCACTCTCCACTATCTGCTCGCTCGGGAAGAAGTGGGGCACTGGGCCAGGAGGCCGCCAGCTCTTGAGGAGCAAGCACCCTTGGAAAGGGGCCGGGCGTGCCAGTGGGCACTGGCACAGGCTCCTCAGCGCCCAGGCAGGGGGGGGCCCTTCCACCCTAGGGGCTCCTTGGCGGCGGGCCCGGAGTGTCCGGGTCTGGATAGGCCTCGCTGTGCTGCCAGAGTACAGCGGGCTCAGGACAGGGCACCCTGTGTGTGTGTGTGTGTGTGTGTGTGTGTGTGTGTGTGTGTGTGTAATCGGGGAGACTGAGGAATGGAGATGAAGCAAGGCACAGGGACAGGAACGTTGCACTAATCAGTCCTCCCAGAGTGGCTTCCTCCTCCCACTCCTAGCACCTCCCTTCCTTCCAGAAAAGCTATCTGTCCCTCTTGCTCAATTCCTGATGGAACTGCACAGCAATAGGAGTCAAGTTATCTGCTGAGGCCAGTGGCAGCAGCCTTGGTCAGCTAATCGGTCATGCCCAAATATGGCTGGCACTCATGTTGCCTGGGTGTCGGCATCACCCGTGGTGGAACTCGGCTCCCAGCAGGCATCAGCATTGCCTGCTGGCTCACTCCACACCTGCTGCCCCACAGGCCTTGGGCTAAGGGCTCCAAATGGCCTGTTGCAGTCTTGGCTCGACTGCCGCACACTGCTGATCGCTTCCAGACTCACCTGCACAAACCCGCACAGGGACTGGGGGCCGGGGACCAGGGAGAGCTTGAAAGGGGCCCTAGCATACCTTTCCCTGTCAGGTCCCATTTGAGTGGAGATGGCGGCTGTCCTGGGAAACAGGATTCCAAGGACAGAATCCCCTCAAGAATTGCTTTTCTCCCTGCCATGTGGGCCCTCTGCTCATACCTTCATCTTCAGAGAGCAGGGGAACAAACAGCAGTCACCTCTAGCAGAAAAGGGGTCAGGAAGGTTGGGTTCCAGGCCTCCGGACCCTAGACTTTCCCTATTTGGGGTGGGGGTCAGGGGTCAAGGGGCAGAGGGTGCTTGTGCCAAGGGGGAGCTCTCACCACCAGATGGCGCCCCATCCCAGAGACCCCAGATTGGACAATCCTTGGAAGTCAAAATTCAGCTTTCATATTTTCCCTTATTTGGAGTAGATTCTTGGATATTGGAGACACCCCGCCCCCACCCTAGCCCAGCCCTAGGACCCCAGGTCAGTCCCTCCCACAGGGGTGCTTCAATTGGGGAAGAAAGCCCCAGGACAGCACAGTGAGACGAGCTCGAGGCCCGGGGGCATCAGGGAGAGCACTCCTGGCCCAGCTCACAACTTGATCCTTGCTCAGCCTGCAGTGTGTGCCAGTGGGCCTGACAGCTGACTCTGCCAACTTTTTCTGGACCTGGCTGGCATGAGAATCTGGGGACTCTGTTACTCACATCCTGGCTGGCAGCGAACGCCCAGCTGAGGGCCAGCCTGGGACAGAGCCCAGGGCCCAGCCCAGGAATCTGGCTGCCCGAGGAGTCCCTGAAGACTGGCCACGCCCTGCCTTGGCCTCTGGAAACACTGCCTGGAGCCAGCTCCCCAGTGCACCAGGCATCTACTGCCCTGAGGCCTTGTGCCAGGGGAAACCTACTGTCCGCTCAAAGGGTACTATATGCCAAGGCCTTCCAGGTGGGCACGCCCCCCTCAGCAGACACAGAGTGTCCTGCCCAGGGGCCCTTCCTTCCTTCTTTCCTTCCTTCCTTCCTGTCTTGCAACCAGCTCCTGGGCACCCAAGGATGGTCTCAGATCCTTCCACCATTTAGGACACCCTCTCAGCACCCTTTCATGGGCATTGTGAGAGATCAGGGGCCCTAGGGAAGGCAGCCCTGGTACTCCAGTATCTGGCGGCAGCTGCACCCAGCCTACTCTAGGGTCCTCCCGCCATGCCCATCTCCGCACCCTGCCGCCCCAGAGCAGCACAGGGACCAGCCTACACACACACTCTCTCTCCCTCTCCCTCTCCCTCTCCCTATCAACCTCTTTCTCCCTCTCCGTCTCCCCCTCCCTCCTCTCTCTCAGCAGAGGCCTCACCTGCTGTCCCTGCAGGGCCGGCAACCGAGGGGTGGCGCCTGGCTAGCCTCAGCGCCTGCGTCGCACCCAGGGGCCCCACGCTCACGACTGCTGCACGCTGCGCGCCTCCACGCGAATGGACCGCGGCCGCCGGCGCCTTCTTGTTGGCCGCTCCCCCGCCCCGCGCCCGCCCCGCGCCCGGCCAGCCCGGCCCGCCGAGAAAGCCTTAATTGGTAAAATCGCCCATGAGTGGGGGGGCGGGGGCGCCGGGGCTCCCGCGCCCGGGCCTCCTGGCGACCCGCCTCCCGGGATGAGCTCACCGCCCTGAGGCGGCTGGGGAGGATGGGGGAGGGGGCGCTGGCCTCCAGAGCCACGGGGTCTCAGCCCTCAGTCTAGAGCAGATTCAAAGCCCCCAGCTGAGAGGACCAGGTGGTGGCACACCTGGTTAAGTGCACATATTACCAAGCACAATGCCCCCAGCCAGCCGGAGGCCGCTCCCAGGGCCGCAGCTCCACTGGGGGACCGGGTCACTCAGGTGCAGCCCCCAGGGACTGGGTGTGCCTACGCCCCACGTCTGGGCGGCCACATTGGAACAAGACCTGAGCCCACCTCGGAGCAGTCCCTCTGCAGCTCCTGGGTGCCCAGCTAGGCTTGAGAACCAGCAGCAGAAACGGACTGGGCTCCAGGAGCCCAGTCAGGAACAGTTCCCAAGTCGGGGTGTACAGTGGGGTGCAGCAAAAATCTGTGAAGGGGGTAGGTCCTGTCGCACCCTGGCACTGCCAGGCGCACCCTCTTCCTCGTCTAAGTGCCTATTTCCTGGCAGCTTCAGATTCAGCTAAAATGTCCCTTCTTTGGGGAAGGCCACATAAAGCTGGTTTACCATGTCGCCCACGACCCCACTGAGGACTCCGTTTTCGATCCTGAGCCGGAAAGCGCACACCCATGGCCCAACACAAATGCCTACTTCACAGAAGCCTTCTTCCCTTACTACCTGCGCATGGCACTCCCACACTCTCTACTCTCTTGGCTTTATTGCCTTAGAGAAGGCAAGGGAGGGAAGACAGGAGCTTGGTCACACCTGAGTGCACTTGGGCTCTGCACTGCAACACCACGGGAAGGTGCCAGTCTGCACCTACTGATGGATTTTCCAGCCCTGTTGCTGCTGGCCTGCTCACCTTGGCCCACCATGTGCCCTCCTAGCAGCCTGTCTGAATGTCTGTCTCTTTCTCAGTCTCCCTCCTCCCTTTGGTGGGAACCTCTTCCACCAGCGGGGAGGAGGGTGAGTTACTACCTCTTCATAGACAAATGGCCCCTGAGGTGGCTTGCTGGAGCTCATGGCCAAGGATGCCCTTTGAGAAGGGAAGCCTCCCAGCACCAGTGGTGCATTCAAAGCCAGAGAGAGGTAGCTTGGTGGTCGGGCATGAACAAATGGGGATCTTGGGCTCCTCCGCCTCCATCTTCACTGTCTCCCACCCTGTAGATACTCAGAACGCCTGGCTGCCACCCCCGCAGCACTAGCTCTTCCCAGGAGAAGAGCAGAATCAAGGACAGTTCCTCTCTAGCAGTGTGCTAACCAAGAGGAACCGAGGCCTGGGGTGAGCAGGGGTGTGTGTGTGTGTGTGTGTGTGTGTGTGTGTGTGTCTCATCACTGAGGCTTCTCCAATCCAACATGACTTTTTCATACAGAGAGAGAGAGAGAGAGAGAGAGAGAGAGAGAGAGAGAGATGCAAAGGAGAGACGGGTGAGGGACACCATGGCACTGAAGCTCCCTTTCACGTTGTGGGGCCTGAGTCTCACACATGGCAGAGCAGCGCACTATCCGACTGAAGGGTTTTGCCAGCCCTCATCTTCCTGCTCTTTCTCTGTCTCATTCTCAGATCACATTTATTAATGAAAGAGAGAGAGGAGGCGGAGAGAAGCAGAGAGCTCAGCTGGCACATGCAGTACCAGGGATGGATGTCTGAACCTCCTGCTCCAGAGACTGATGCTGCACCCGCTGTGCCAGTGGTGTTCTTGTGGAAGCTTCTGCTCAGCTGTTGACGGTGGCACTGTAGTCCCTGTCCTGCTGCTTCAGAGCACTGAAATGCCAGTTAAAGCCTAAGGTCAGTAACATTGCTGACAAGCCTTGAACTACATCAGGTGTGTGTGTGTGAGGGATTCACATCTTAAGGAAAACAGTAGTGGTCTGCTGAAGCACCACTACCAGTACATGGGTGCGCAAGGCTTCACTCGCCTCAGTATGACTTTTTAAAAAAAATTAATATCCTTTTTTTCTATTTACTTATTTATTTATTCCTTTTTTGTTGCCATTGTTTTATTGTAGTTATTGATGTCATTGTTGTTGGATAGGACAGAGAGAAATGGAGAGAGGAGAGGAAGACAGAGAAGGGAAGAGAAAGACAGACACCTGCAGACCTGCTTCACCGCCTGTGAAGCAATCCCCCTGCAGGTGGGGAGCTGGGGGCTCCTTAAGCCGGTCCTTGCGCTTTGCACCACATGCGCTTAACCCGCTACGCTACCGCCCGACTCCCCTCAGTATGACTTCTTAAACCTTTCAATCTGTCCGGGGTTGTGAGTTACAAAGTACTGCTTACAAACCTCCCTTGCCTAGGAAGAAGCATTTTTCTTTATCCTGGACTTGGAATTGAAGACCCCCATGCCCTTTTCACTCAGGACCAGCCCCTAAGACTGCTTAGGTCCCTCTGCTGGGCCACATTGAGAGGCCCCTTACTCCAAGACTGGTGCTGACTGGGGATCCAGTCTCTTGAGGTATCAGAACATTTGGGACCCTTTGGTGACTGTCTTCACCACCAGGCACTCATGTTCACCTCTCCATGACAAAGTGGCATGGAGGGGACCCATAGTCTTTTCTGGCCTCTGGTGGGCTGGAAGGGACTGTGCTTCAGCGGGGCACCCAGTGCTGATAGGGTGGGCGCAGAGGGCCATCACAGCCTCTCTCCTGGGACCACTCACAGTAGGACAACAGAGGGACACATAAAAGGCAGAGTGCCGAGGCAGGTGCTGGGGGTGGGGGTGTTCCTTAGGGAGAAGGCAAACTGGAATTCCTTGACCTCATAAGGAAACAGCTTGGATCTGTACAGGGAGGGGTGGCATGGGGGAGGATGGAGCCTCTGGGACAGGGGCCAGCATTGCAGAAGAAGGCTTGGAGAGGTGCTGGGGACTCTGGTCTTGCCAAAACTCAGAATTCCATGAGACAGCCTATCAGTGGCCCAGAGCCTAAGAGCTCCTTCCCTCCCTGCTCTGGGAGATAAGCAGCAAGCCATTGCTTGTTAAGGCCTGCCTCCCTGGGCTGGCTGGCAGGCAAGTGACGGGGAGCCGCACCCTCATACCCCAGCAGGGAGGCAGGGCAGGCCTTTAGTTCACTCTATAGCCTGGCCCACAGCAAGCCCTCAAAAGGCTTGTGTGTCCAGTCACAGGGCTGCTCCTCCCTTCTCTAGCTCAATACAAGTGCATGTACCACTGATCGGGGACCAGCCTAGCCTCTCTGCTTCTCTGTCAGCCTTTGTTACCCAGGACCAGGACAGTGCCGCCCCTGGTCCTCCTGGTCCTCATGCTGCAATTCCCAGCCCTCTAATCTCGCCATATCCTGGTTCTACTTAGAACATGGTTGTCACATAGATTGCATTCTTCCTGGAACAGCTCTTTACTGCCTAAGATTGCGACCATCCAGTAACATTCGGACTCATTAGCAAGACTGGCACCCCTGCCTCCCTGCTATGCGCCTACACAGCGAGGCCTATCCAGACCCGGACACTCCGGGCCCGCCGCCAAGGAGCCCCTAGGGTGGAAGGGCCCCCCCTGCCTGGGCGCTGAGGAGCCTGTGCCAGTGCCCACTGGCACGCCCGGCCCCTTTCCAAGGGTGCTTGCTCCTCAAGAGCTGGCGGCCTCCTGGCCCAGTGCCCCACTTCTTCCCGAGCGAGCAGATAGTGGAGAGTGGAGCAAGGACTTCGAAGAAGGCAGGGAGGCGGAGGGGGGCCGGCGGGCGACGGCCCTGTAGGGTGTAGGGTGGCGAAGCGGCCGCTGGCCCTGGTTCTGGGGTGCGGGCGGCCCTTCCCCGACGTGGCGCGCGCACACAGCGGCCAGCCTGGACTGGGAACGGGGCCCTTCCCGCGGTGGTGGGCGGATCGTGGCGGGGAAGCCCTGGCGCTGGGGCCCGGGGAGGAGGTGCCCAGCACGAAGGGTCTGCGGGGTCGCGGGTGGAGGGGGCAGGTGACAGGCTGGAACCCACAGGCCAGACGGTGAAAGCCTGCCTGCCGCACTCCAGGCCGGTTTCTGCCGGTTAGACACTTGTGGGTACCGCCCCGCCCTCCCTCTCCGCTTGCTGAAACACGCCAGAGGGTGACATCTCCTCCCGCCGGCCCGCCCCGCCCCGCCCCGCATGCGGGCCCTTGTCAGCGCGCAGGCCCCGCCCCTCCCCGCCCCGCGACTGCCCCAGCTCCCGCCGGTGACGTCAGCGCTCAGAGCCCCGCCCGCTCCCACGCCGCAGCCGAGCTACGCCCCGCCCCTCGCCTTGCAGCCAATCCCGCCGCAGGGACGTTGCGCTCCCAGTCCCGCCCGCTCCCACGGCCTAACCGGTCTGCGCCCGCAGCTCCCTCCCGGCCCCGCCCCGCCCCGCCCCGCCCCGGTCTGCGCACGCAGTTCCAGAGCCCGCGCCGGTGACGCCGGGGTGACGCCGCGTGACGCCCGCGCAGCCGCTCCCGAGGCTCTCGCGCTGCCCTCGCCGGCCTGCAGGCAGCCGCCGCTCGGCCTGTGTCGCCAGCTCGGCCGTCCGCGCCATGGATGACTACGCGGGCCTGTCGGACGCCGAGCTGGCCGCCGTGCTGCGCCAGTACAACATTCCGCATGGGCCGGTCGTGGGTATGCTGCCGGCGGGTGGTGGCGGTCCCCTCCCCACGCCCCCTCCCCTCGCCGCCGGGCTCCAGCCCGCGCCCTGACCGCCCCTGCGCCCCTGTCTGCTAGGCTCCACTCGCAAGCTCTACGAAAAGAAGATCTTCGAGTACGAGACCCAGAGGCGAAGGCTGTCGCCCCCGAACTCGTCCGCATCCTCTTTTTCCTATCGATACTCGGGTGAGCGCCCCCCCCCCCCCCGCAGCCCCACCTGACCAGCCGTGGGTGGCAGGGTGGCTGTGGTGTGACGGGGCCTCTGGCTGGGCGGGGCACGGGAAAAGGGAACAGGGAACGGAACCTGGGCACAGGCGGTCCCTTCTCCCATTCAGACGTAGACTCGACATCCGCGGACTCGGATATGTATGATTTGCCCAAGAAGGAGGATTCCTTACTTTACCAGAGCAAGGGTAAGGCAAGGGGGCGGTGGGATGGGCACCCTGGCACCTTTGTCTCCCTCAGGGTCCTGGTGTCAGACCTCAACCCACCCCCCGCCATCCCTTAGTGCTGTCATGAGCCCCCAGATAGGATTCTGCTCAGAATCATGGAGGGCTTGCGTAGAGGGGACAGCACTGCTGCCAATGCTATCCTGGCCCCTCTCCCAAGGCTACAATGATGACTATTACGAGGAGAGTTACATGAGCACCAGGACTTACGGTGAGCCAGAGTCTGTGGGCACCTCCAAGGGCTTCCGCCAGTCCTCCGCTTCACTGTCCGATGCTGACAATCTCCACTGCCAGGTGAGCTTGTAGGCGCACCCAAGGGGTCATAGCTGCCTTGGTACAAATCGGGGTGCAGTGGTGGTCCCACCCACCTGGCCAGGGTGCTCCCCTGGGGAGAGATCAGAACTGTTTGATGGGAGCCCGCAGGCACGGGCTGCACCCAGCCTGTGACCTAAGGAACGGTTACTGATGGAGCACCCCCTTGGTCCCCTCCTGCAGGTGCGCGATGATGGGCTCTTCTCTTCCGAAGAGGAGGGCAAGGATAGGTGAGTGTGGGCCGGGCCGGCTGCGCCAGGCCCCTGTCCCGACCCTGACTGCCACTCCCTCTTGCCTCAGGGAGCGCTCGGTGTACCGAGACAGTGCCTACCAGAGCATGATGCACTACCGCCCGCTGTCCAGCATCTCCAGAGGCTCCCTGGGGCTGTCCTATTACCCCGCATCTTCCACCTCCACTGCATCCTCATCTTCGGTGCCCTCCTCTTCGTGGCTCACCCGCCGCGCCATCCGGCCAGAGAAGCAGGCCCCTGGGCTGGGGCTGGGCCCGGACCGCCAGGTCCCGCTTTGGGGCCAGCTGCTCCTGTTTGTGGCCTTCGCTGCCTTCCTGCTGTTGGTGTACTACTCCATGCAGACAGGAGACAGCGACCCCTTCTGGGCAGAGCCCTGATGCTATGCTTGCTGCTGTTTGCCGGTCCCACTCCCAGTCCTGCTGACTTTCCTCGTGGGGTCTGCTGGGGCTGGGGTGGGCGCTTTCTGTGTGTTCTAGCTTGGGGGCTCCGGGCCTGGCCTGGCCAGCACCTGCCCCCCACTCCTCCCCGCCTTGTTCCGCCTTGTTCTGCTTTATCCCGTTGGGGCAGCCGGCCCAGCCCCCCCGCAGCTTGGTGGGCCCGAGCTTCCTTGGAGCCTCCTGGCTCTGCCTGCCTGTCACCCTCGGGGCCCACAAGGGCTGACCCTTCTCCTGAGAGGAGAAAAATGGTTGTTGTCATGCATGCCTCTTGTTCATTGTCGTACCATCGGGGGACGCACCGGAGGCCACCCTGATGTTGTTTTTGTGGAGACAATAAAAAGACCGTTTTATTTTTAACCTGTTGATTCTTTGTGCTGGAGGAGGTCTCTGGGGTCACTCTGCCGTACCGGTTCTGGTTCTGCAGCACTTCCTCTAGGAGCAGGGCTCACGTGCTACCATGGACGCACAGCTTTGCTGGGGGGGGGTGACTCTCGGACTCACAGCTCTTGTCACTAAACTACCAGAGCACCACAGCCGTGGAGGTGGATTTGGAAATGGCCGAGGCACAAGGCAGTGCCTGGGAAGAGGGCATGGGGTCTAGTCTTAGGGTCAGCAGGACTTGCCAGCATGTGAGGGGCTGCTGCCAGAACAAGGGCTAAGGAAAACTGGGTGGGCTGCCATGTGGAGGAAAGGGCCAGAAAGT
Organism: Erinaceus europaeus; assembly: GCF_950295315.1. Lineage (NCBI taxonomy): Eukaryota > Metazoa > Chordata > Mammalia > Eulipotyphla > Erinaceidae > Erinaceus > Erinaceus europaeus. The sequence continues at coordinate 1,372,436 of NC_080185.1, read as the reverse complement.
GCCGCCCCGAGTTGGGCTCCCCTGAAGGCAAGGCTGAGCACCCCCAAGAAGGGTTGGCTCGCTGCCAAGCTTGGGCTGGGGCTGCCACCACAACTGTTCCACCCTGTGCCAGGCTGTTTCTTCATGCACTAGTTCTGGCTGTGTGATCCTGAAGACAGCCTGTGACTATGCATTTAAAACACACAGGGCCGAGCGGGGCACACCTGGCTGAGCACACGTTACCATGCAAAAGGCTCAAATTCAGGCCTACAACCCCCACCTGCAAGGGAGCAGCTTCAGGGGTGGTGAGACAGGTCTGCAGGGGTCTATCTCCCCCTCTCAATTCCTCTCAGTCCTATTGAATAAAATGGAAAACACTGGCGCAAAGCACAAGGACCGGCATAAGAGTCTGGTTTCGAGCCCCCGGCTCCCGACCTACAGGGGAGTCGTTTCACAGGCGATGAAGCAGGTCTGCAGGTGTCTTATCTTTTTTTTTTTGCCTCCAGGGTTATTGCTGGGGCTTGGTACCTGCACCGTGAGTCCACTGCTCCTGGAGGCCATTTCTTCCCCTTTTGTTGCCCTTGTTGTGGTTATTATGGTTATTATTGTTGTTGTTCGTTGTTGGATAGGACAGACAGAAATGGAGAGAAGGGGAGGAGAGAAAGATAGACACCTGCAGACCTGCTTCCCCGCCTGTGAAGCGACTCCCCTGCAGGTGGGGAGCCGGGGGCTCGAACAGGGATCCTTACACCGGTCCTTGCGTTTTGTGCCACGAGCGCTTAACCCGCCGCGCCACCGCCCGACCCCCAGGTGTCTGTATTTCTCTCCCCCCTCTGTCTTCCCCTCCTCTCTCCATTTCTCTCTGTCCTATTCAACAAAAACAACATCAACAACAACAATAATAACTACAACAATAAAAAACAAGGGTAACAAAAGGAAATGAAATATTTTAGAAAATAATAAAATGAAAAGCACACGCAGAGAAGGAACCTCATGGTGGCATATCTGATAGAGAAGATCCAGGTTCAAGCATCCAGCCTCCACTTTCGGTGGGGAGAGCTTCACGAGTGGTGGGATGATGCCGCCGGTGTTTCTCCTTTGTCTCAAACGCTCTATCCCAAAAGAAAATGGAGGGGGAAGAGGACAAACAGGTGCCGGGAACAGTGTGACTCTGCAGGCACTGATAAGCCTGGCGGCAAAGTGAGATGCGCATCGAAGAATGAAAGCCTGTGTTGCCGTCACTGGTTCTCCACTCCAGGGAGCCAGTCTCGCCTAGTGTGCCTTCTCCTCCCTGCCTGGGCCTCTCCCAGCAGTGCTGAGATGTGTGCTGGAGGGCAGGGCCGAGGACACAGAAATGCTGCCTGCCCTTCATAGCCGCAGAAGAATACTCAGCCAGCAGGGCGGCAGGGCCCATGGGGCCTGGGGACAGAACTGTCGAGGGGGAAGCGGCTGGGCACGGGAGCGCCAGCTGCTCCTGCCACACCCCATGTCCAGCACCAGCCCACAGGGCATGAGTGCACACTGCCAAGAGGGGCCGGCCGGTGCCGGTGCACCTGATTGAGCGCACATGTTCTAACGTACAAGGCCTCAGGTTCGAGCTTCCGGTTCCCAGCCACAGGAGGAAAGCTTTGAGAGTGGAAAAGCGGTGCTGCAGGTGTCTTTCTCCCTATCTTCCCCTTCCCTCTTGATGTATGCATGTCTTCATCCAATAAATAAAGCAGATTTAAGTGGAACGGGAGGGGGCGCAGTGGATAAAGCACTGGATTCTCAACCATGAGGTCCTGAGTTCAATCCCGGGCAGCACGTGCACCAGAGTGATGGCTGGTTCTTTCTCTCCTCCTATCTTACTCATGGAAAAATAAATAAATTCTTTAAAAAAATAAAAATAATAACAATAAGAACTACAACAATAAAACAAAAAGGGCAACAAAAGGGAATAGATATTTTTTTTAAAATGGTCTCCAGGAGCAGTCGATGCAAGATGCAGGCACCAAGCCCTGGAGGCAAAAAATAAAATAAAAATAAAGATAATTTTACAAAGAGAAAGACTGTCGAAGGTGATGAGCTGTGCAGTGGAGAAAGAGCAGGGCCAAAGCAGGCTGGAGGCTTCTAGGAAACCACAGCCTCAGAGGGCCAGTGAATGGCGAAGTGGGAGGGCCTGAGAGGCCAGAGCCTTCCCAGGAGGCCGCAGGCACCCAGGACTCTGTGGTCAGAGGATCCCACCCCAGCCCTCCCTGTGACTTGCCACCAAGAGGAGACAGGCCTCTGCCCCACCCGCTGCAAGGCGTCCCCAACAACACTCCCGGGCAGGGCAGGGCAGGGCAGGGCAGGGCAAGGCAGGGCAGAGCTGGGCTGGGCTGGGCTGGGCTGGGCTGGGCTGGGCTGGGGGCAGTCCGCTCTCGGATGGCCAGCAGCACCCACAAGCTGGCAGCTGCCGCTGAGGCACGAGGGGCAGCAAGGACAGGAGAAGCCCCGGGGACAGCCCTGGGGACAGCACTGGGCACCTGAGGTCCCAGGTACACAGCGGGCGGAGGGCAGGAAGGGCCAGGCTGGGCAGCGACCCCGGGAGGGGATCAGGGGAGGAAGCTATGGGGCACTATGCTAAAGATCCTGCCAGCCACTGTCTGGGAAGGAGGGGTGACATCGCGGGAGGACACACCCACAGAGAGGTTCAGCCACTCAGCACTTGGGCCCAGGTGGCAGCAGGGGCAGGGAGACACCCCTCACCTCTTGGAGTCCAAAGCCTGGGGGGGGATTGCAGCTCAGCCCCCATGGCTCAGATTGCTGCCCTGAGGGTCCTGTGAGGCCCTGGGTCAGATGGGGAGAAGCATGGGGGTGGGGGGACCACAGCCCCCAGCCCAGCTCAGACCACCCCTCAGCCACTGGCATGCTGGGAGGGACAGGAGGAGAGAGGTCCAGTGTGTGTGTGTGTGTGTGTGTGTGTGTGTGTGTGTGTGTGTGTGTGTGTCTGTATGGAGCTGAGCCACAGTGTGTGTGTGTGTGTGTGTGTGTAGGGAGCTGAGACACAGTGTGTGTGTGTGTGTGTGTGTGTGTGTGTGTGTGTGTGTGTGTGTGTGTGTGTGTGTGTGTGGAGCTGAGCCACCATGTGTGTGTGTAGAGAGCTGAGCCACAGTGTGTTTGTGTGTGTGTTTGTAGGGAGCTGAGCCACAGTGTGTGTGTGTGTGTGTGTGTGTGTAGAGAGCTGAGCCACAGTGCGTGTTTGTGTTTGTGTGTAGGGAGCTGAGCCACAGAGTGTGTGTGTGTGTGTGTGTGTGTGTGTAGGGAGCTGAGCCACAGTGTGTGTATGTGTGTGTGTGTGTGTGTAGGGAACTGAGCCACAGTGTGTGTGTGTGTGTGTGTGTGTGTGTGTGTGTGGAGCTGAGCCACAGTGTGTGTGTGTGTGTAGTGAGCTGAGCCACAGTGTGTGTGTGTGTCTCTGTATGGAGCTGAACCAGAGTGTGTGTGTGTGTGTGTAAGGAGCTGAGCCACAGTGTTTGTGTGTGTGTAGGGAGCTGAGCCACAGTGTGTGTGTGGAGAGCCCTGAGCCACAGTGTGTTTGTGTGTGTGTTTGTAGGGAGCTGAGCCACAGGGTGTGTGTGTGTGTGTGTGTTTAGGGAGCTGATCCACTTGTGTGTGTGTGTGTGTGTGTGTGTGTGTAGGGAGCTGAGCCACAGTGTGTGTGTGTGTAGTGAGCTGAGCCACAGTGTGTGTGTGTGTCTCTGTATGGAGCTGAGCCAGAGTGTGTGTGTGTGTGTGTGTGTGTGTGTGTGTGTGTGTGTGTGTGTGTGTGTAGGGAGGTGAGCCACAGTGTGTGTGTGTGTGTGTAGGGAGGTGAGCCACAGTGTGTGTGTGTGTGTAGGGAGCTGATCCACAGTATGTGTGTGTGTGTGTGTTTGTGTTTGTAGGGAGCTGAGCCACAGTGTGTGTGTGTGTGTGTGTGTGTGTAGGGAGGTGAGCCACAGTGTGTGTTTGTGTGTAGGGAGGTGAGCCACAGTGTGTGTGTGTAGGGAGCTGATCCACAGTGTGTGTGTGTGTGTGTGTGTGTGTAGGGAGCTGAGCCACAGTGTGTGTGTAGGGAGCTGAGCCACAGTGTGTGTGTTTGTGTTTGTAGGGAGTTGAGCCACAGTGTGTGTGTGTATGTGTAGGGTGCTGAGCCACAGTGTGTGTGTGTGTAGTGAGCTGAGCCACAGTGTGTGTGTGTGTGTCTCTGTATGGAGCTGAGCCAGAGTGTGTGTGTGTGTGTGTGTGTGTGTGTGTGTGTGTGTGTGTGTAGGGAGCTGAGCCAGATTGTGTGGAGAGACCTGAACCACCGTGTGTTTGTGTGAGTGTTTGTAGGGAGCTGAGCCACAGGGTGTGTTGTGTGTTTAGGGAGCTGCGCCACGTGTGTGTGTGTGTGTGTGTGTGTGTGTGTAGGGAGGTGAGCCACAGTGTGTGTTTGTGTGTAGGGAGGTGAGCCACAGTGTGTGTGTGTAGGGAGCTGATCCACAGTGTGTGTGTGTGTGTGTGTGTGTGTAGGGAGCTGAGCCACAGTGTGTGTGTAGGGAGCTGAGCCACAGTGTGTGTGTTTGTGTTTGTAGGGAGTTGAGCCACAGTGTGTGTGTGTATGTGTAGGGTGCTGAGCCACAGTGTGTGTGTGTGTAGTGAGCTGAGCCACAGTGTGTGTGTGTGTGTCTCTGTATGGAGCTGAGCCAGAGTGTGTGTGTGTGTGTGTGTGTGTGTGTGTGTGTAGGGAGCTGAGCCAGATTGTGTGGAGAGACCTGAACCACCGTGTGTTTGTGTGAGTGTTTGTAGGGAGCTGAGCCACAGGGTGTGTTGTGTGTTTAGGGAGCTGCGCCACGTGTGTGTGTGTGTGTGTGTGTGTGTGTGTGTGTGTGTGTGTGTGTAGGGAGCTGAGCCACAGGGTGTGGGTGTATGTGTGTGTGTGTGTAGGGAGCTGAGCGACTGTGTGTGTGTGTGTGTGTGTAGGGAGCTGAGCCACAGTGTGTGTGTGTGTGTGTGTGTGTGTGTAGGGAGGTGAGGCACAGTGTGTGTGTGTTTGTGTGTAGGGAGGTGAGTCACAGTGTGTTTGTGTGTGTAGGGAGCTGATCCACAGTATGTGTGTGTGTGTTTGTGTTTGTAGGGAGCTGACCCACAGTGTGTGTGTGTGTGTAGGGAGGTGAGCCACAGGGTGTGTTTGTGTGTAGGGAGGTGAGCCACAGTGTGTGTGTGTGTGTGTGTGTGTGTAGGGAGATGAAGCACAGTGTGTGTGTGTGTGTGTGTGTGTGTGTGTGTGTATGGAGGTGAGCCACCTTGTGTGTGTGTATATGTGTAGGGAGCTGAGCCACAGTGTGTGTTTGTGTGTGTGTGTGTGTGTATCGTGAGCTGAGCCAGAGGGTGTGTGTGTGTAGGAAGCTGAGCCAAGTGTGTGTGTGTGTGTGTGTGTTTGTGGGTAGGGGGCTGAGCCAAAGTGTGTGTTTGTGTGTTTGGAGCTGAACCAGATAGTGTGTGTTTGTATGTGTGTGTTTGGAACTGAGCCACAGTGTGTGTGTGTGTGTGTGTATGTGTGTGTGTGTGTAAGGAGCTGAGCCACAGTGTGTGTGTGTGTGTGTTTGAGTTTGTAGGGAGCTGAGCCACAGTGTGTGTGTGTGTGTGAGTGTGTGTGTATGGAGAAGAGCCACAGTGTGTGTGTGTGTGTGTGTGTGTGTGTGTGTGCTTCTGTGTGTGTAGGGAGCTGAGCCACAGTGTGTGTGTATGTGTGAGTGTGTGTGTGTGTGTATGGAGATGAGCCACAGTGTGTGTGTTTGTGTGTGTGTGTGTGTGTGTGTAGGGAGCTGAGCCACAGTATGTGTGTGTATGTGTGTGTGTGTAGGGATCTGAGCCACAGTGTGTGTGTAAGTGAGAGGAGCCACAGTGTGTGTGTTTGTGTTTGTAGGGAGTTGAGCCACAGTGTGTGTGTAGGGAGCTGAGCCACTGTGTGTGTGTGTGTGTAGGGAGCTGAGCCACAGTGTGTGTGTGTGTGTGTGTGTGTGTGTAGGGAGCTGAGCCACAGTGTGTGTGTGTGTGTGTGTAGGGAGCTGAGCCACAGTGTGTGTGTTTGTGTAGGGAGCTGAGCCACAGTGTGTGTGTGTAGGGAGCTGAGTCACAGTGTGTGTGTGTGTGTGTGTGTGTGTGTGGAGCTGAACCAAAGTGTGTGTGTGTGTGTGTGTGTGTGTGTGTGTTTGGAACAGAGCCACAGTGTGTGTGTGTGTGTGTGTGTGTAAGGAGCTGAGCCACAGTGTGTGTGTGTGTGTGTTTTTGTGTGTAGGGAGCTGAGCCACAGTGTGTGTGTTTTTTTGAGTTTGTAGGGAGCTGAGCCACAGTGTGTGTGTGTGAGTGTATGGAGCTGAGCCACAGTGTGTATGTGTGTGTGTTTCTGTGTGTGTAGGGAGCTGAGCCACAGTGTGTGTGTTTGTGTGTGTGTGTAGGGAGCAGAGCCACAGTGTGTGTGTGTGTGTACAGGGAGCTGAGCCACAGTGTGTGTGTGTAGGGAGCAGAGCCACAGTGTGTGTTTGTGTTTGTAGGAAGCTGAGCCACAGTGTGTGTGTGTGTATGTGTAGGGAGCTGAGCCACATGTGTGTGTGTGTGTGTGTGTGTGTGTGTGTGTAGGGAGCTGAGCCACAGTGTGTGTGTGTGCGTGTAGGGAGCTGAGCCACTGTGTGTGTGTGTCTCTGTGTAGGGAACTGAGCCACAGTGTGTGTGTGTGTGTGTGTGTGTGTGTGTGTGTGTGTGTGTGTGTGTGTAGGGAGCTGAGCCAAGGGTGTGTGTGTGTGTGTCTAGGGAGCTGATCCACAGTATGTGTGTGTGTGTGTGTTTGTGTTTGTAGGGAGCTAAGCCACAGTGTGTGTGTGTGTAGGGAGCTGAGCCACAGTGTGAGTCTCTGTGTGTGTCTGTATATGTGTGTGTGTGTAGGGAGCTGAGCCATAGTGTGTGTGTATGTGTGTGTGTTGGAGCTGAACCACAGTGTGTGTGTGTGTGTGTGTGTGTGTGTAGGGAGGTGAGCCACTGTGTGTGTGTGTGTGTGTGTGTAGGGAGGTGAGCCACTGTGTGTGTGTAGGGAGGTGAGCCACAGTGTGTGTTTGTGTGTAGGGAGGTGAGCCAAAGTGTGTGTGTGTGTGTGTGTGTGTAGGGAGCTGATCCACAGTATGTGTGTGAGTGTTTGTGTTTGTAGGGAGCTGAGCCACAGTGTGTGTGTGTGTGTACGGAGGTGAGCCACAGTGTGTGTCTGTGTGTAGGGAGGTGAGCCACAGTGTGTGTGTGTGTGTAGAGAGGTGAGCCACAATGTGTGTGTGTATGTGTAGGGAGCTAAGCCACAGTGTGTGTGTGTGTGTGTGCGTGTAGGGAGCTGAGCCACTGTGTGTGTGTGTCTCTGTGTAGGGAACTGAGCCACAGTGTGTGTGTGTGTAGGGAGCTGAGCCAAGGGTGTGTGTGTGTGTCTAGGGAGCTGATCCACAGTATGTGTGTGTGTGTGTGTGTTTGTGTTTGTAGGGAGCTAAGCCACAGTGTGTGTGTGTGTAGGGAGCTGAGCCACAGTGTGTGTCTCTGTGTGTGTCTGTATATGTGTGTGTGTGTAGGGAGCTGAGCCATAGTGTGTGTGTATGTGTGTGTGTTGGAGCTGAACCACAGTGTGTGTGTGTGTGTGTGTGTAGGGAGGTGAGCCACAGTGTGTGTTTGTGTGCAGGGAGGTGAGCCAAAGTGTGTGTGTGTGTGTGTGTGTGTGTGTGTGTAGGGAGGTGAGCCACAGTATGTGTGTGAGTGTTTGTGTTTGTAGGGAGCTGAGCCACAGTATGTGTGTGTGTGTGTGTGTGTGTGTGTGTGTACGGAGGTGAGCCACAGTGTGTGTTTGTGTGTAGGGAGGTGAGCCACAGTGTGTGTGTGTGTGTGTGTGTGTGTAGGGAGGTGAGCCACAATGTGTGTGTGTATGTGTAGGGAGCTAAGCCACAGTGTGTGTGTGTGTGTGTGCGTGTAGGGAGCTGAGCCACTGTGTGTGTGTGTCTCTGTGTAGGGAACTGAGCCACAGTGTGTGTGTGTGTAGGGAGCTGAGCCAAGGGTGTGTGTGTGTGTCTAGGGAGCTGATCCACAGTATGTGTGTGTGTGTGTGTGTTTGTGTTTGTAGGGAGCTAAGCCACAGTGTGTGTGTGTGTAGGGAGCTGAGCCACAGTGTGTGTCTCTGTGTGTGTCTGTATATGTGTGTGTGTGTAGGGAGCTGAGCCATAGTGTGTGTGTATGTGTGTGTGTTGGAGCTGAACCACAGTGTGTGTGTGTGTGTGTGTGTAGGGAGGTGAGCCACAGTGTGTGTTTGTGTGCAGGGAGGTGAGCCAAAGTGTGTGTGTGTGTGTGTGTGTGTGTGTGTGTAGGGAGGTGAGCCACAGTATGTGTGTGAGTGTTTGTGTTTGTAGGGAGCTGAGCCACAGTATGTGTGTGTGTGTGTGTGTGTGTGTGTGTGTACGGAGGTGAGCCACAGTGTGTGTTTGTGTGTAGGGAGGTGAGCCACAGTGTGTGTGTGTGTGTGTGTGTGTGTAGGGAGGTGAGCCACAATGTGTGTGTGTGTATGTGTAGGGAGCTAAGCCACAGTGTGTGTGTGTGTGTAGTGAGCTGAGCCACAGGGTATGTGTGCGTAGGGAGCTGAGCCAAGTGTGTATGTGTTTGTTGGTAGGGGGCTGAGCCAGAGTGTGTGTGTGTGTGTGTGTGTGTGTGTGTGTGTGTGTGTGTGTGGAGCTGAACCAGATAGTGTGTGTATGTGTGTGTGTGTTTGGAACTGAGCCACAGTGTGTGTGTGTGTGTGTGTGTGTGTGTGTGTGTGTGTGTGTGTGTAAGGAGCTGAGCCACAGTGTGTGTGTGTGTGTGTTTTTTTTGTGTAGGGAGCTGAGCCACAGTGTGTGTGTGTGTATGTGTGTGTGTGTGTGTAGGGAGCTGAGCCACAGTGTGTGTGTGTGTATGTGTAGGGAGCTGAGCCACACTGTGTGTGTGTGTGTGTGTGTAGGGAGCTGAGCCACTGTGTGTGTGTGTTAGTGTGTGTGTGTTTAGGGAGCTGAGCCACTGTGTGTGTGTGTGTAGGGAGGTGAGCCACAGTGTGTGTGTGTGTGTGTGTGTGTATTTAGCTGAGCCACAGTGTGTGTGTTTTTCTGTGTGTAGGGACCTGAGCCACAGTGTGTGTGTGTGTGTGTGTGTCTGTGTATGGAGCTGAGCCACAGTGTGTGTTTCTGTGTGTTGGGAGCTGAGCCACAGTGTGTGTGTGTTTGTGTGTGTAGGGAGCTTAGCCACAGTGTGTGTGTATGTGTGTGTGAAGGGAGTTTAGCCACAGTGAGTGTTTGTGTATGTGTGTGTAGTTAGCTGAGACACAGTGTGTGTGTGTGTGTGTATGTGTGTGTGTGTGTAGGGAGCTGAGCCACAGGGTTTGTGTGTGTGTGTGTGTGTGTGTAGGGAGCTGACCACTGTGTGTGTGTGTTTGTAGCTGAGCCACAGTGTGTTTGTGTGTGTGTGTGTAGGGAGCTGAGACACAGTATGTGTGTGAGTGTGTGTATATGTGTGTGTGTTTAGGGAGCTGAGTCACAGTGTGTGTGTGTGTGCAGCTGAGCCACCGTGTGTGTGTGGAGAGAGCTGAGCCACAGTGTGTTTGTGTGTGTGTTTGTAGGGAGGTGAGCCATAATGTGTGTGTGTGTAGGGAGCTGAGACACAGTATGTGTGTGAGTGTGTGTATATGTGTGTGTGTGTTTAGGGAGCTAGCCACAGTGTGTGTGTGTCTGTGTGTGTGTGTGTGTGTCTGTGTGTGTGGAGCTGAGCTACCGTGTGTGTGTGGAGAGAGCTGAGCCACAGTGCGTGTTTGTGTGTGTGTGTGTGTATGTGTGTGTGTGTAGGGAGCTGAGACACAGTGTGTGTGTGTATGTGTAGGAAGCTGAGCCACAGTGTATGTGTGTGTGTGTGTGTGTTTGTGTGCAGGGAGCTGAGCCACAGTGTGTGTGTGTTTGTGCTTGTATGGAGCTGAGCCACAGTGTGTGTAGGGAGCTGAGCCACAGTGTGTGTGTGTGTGTGTGGAGCTGATCCACAGTGTGTGTGTGTGTGTGTGTGTGTAGGGAGATGAGCCACAGTGTGTGTGTGTGTGTGTGTGTGTGTGTGTGTGTGTGTGTGCGCTTAGGGAGCTGAGCAACAGGGTGTGTGTGTATGTGTGTGTGTAGGGAGCTGAGCCACAGTGTGTGTGTGTGTGTGTGTGTGTGTCTGTAGGGAGCGAGCCACAGTGCGTGTGTGTGTGTGTGTGTGTAGGGAGCTGAGCCACAGTTTGTGTGTGTGTGTATGTGCAGCTGAGCCACCCTGTGTGTGTGGAGAGAGCTGAGCCACAGTGTGTTTGTGTGTGTGTGTGTTTGTAGGGAGCTGAGACACAGTGTGTGTGTTTGTAGGGACCTGAGCCACAGTGTGTGTGTGTGTGTTTGTGTGTGTGTAGGAATTGAGCCACTGTGTGTGTGGGTGTGTATGTGTAGGGAGCTGAGCCAAGTGTGTGTGTAGGGAGCTAACCCACAGTGTGTGTGTGTGTGTGTGTGTGTGTGTAGGGATCTTAGCCACAGGGTGTGTGTGTGTATGTGTGTGTGTAGGGAGCTGAGCCACAGTGTCTATGTTTGTGTGTTTGAGCTGAGCCACAGTGTGTTTCTGTGTGTGTTTGCAGGTACTGAGCCACAGTGCGCGCGCGTGTGTGTGTGTGTGTGTGTGTGTGTGTGTGTGTAGGGAGCTGAGCTAAAGTGTGTGTGTGTGTGTCTGTGTGTGTTTGGAGCTGAGCCACAGTGTTTGTGTGTGTTTAGGAAGCTGAGCCACAGTGTGTGTGTGTGAGTGTGTGTGTGTAGGGAGCTGAGCAACAGGGTTGTGTGTGTATGTGTGTGTGTAGGGAACTGAGCCACAGTGTGTTTGTGTGTGTAGGGAGCTGAGCCACAGTGCGTGTGTGTGTGTGTGTGTAGGGAGCTGAGCAACAGGGTTGTGTGTGTATGTGTGTGTGTAGGGAACTGAGCCACAGTGTGTGTGTGTGCAGCTGAGCTACCGTGTGTGTGTGGAGAGAGCTGAGCCACAGTGTGTTTGTATGTGTGTTTGTAGGGAGGTGAGCCACAATGTGTGTGTGTGTGTAGGGAGCTGAGAAACAGTATGTGTATGAGTGTGTGTATATGTGTGTGTGTGTTTAGGGAGCTAGCCACAGTGTGTGTGTGTGTGTGTGTGTGTGTGTGTGTGTCTGTGGAGCTGAGCCACCGTGTGTGTGCGGAGAGAGCTGAGCCACAGTGCGTGTTTGTGTGTGTGTGTGTGTGTGTGTAGGGAGCTGAGACACAGTGTGTGTGTGTGTATGTGTAGGAAGCTGAGCCACACTGTGTGTGTGTGTGTGTGTGTGTGTGTGTGCAGGGAGCTGAGCCACAGTGTGTGTGTGTCTGTAGGGAGCTGAGCCACAGTGCGTGTGTGTGTGTATGTGTGTGTAGGGAGCTGAGCCACAGTTTGTGTGTGTGTGTGTGTGTGTGCAGCTGAGCCACCGTGTGTGTGTGGAGAGAGCTGAGCCACAGTGTGTTTGTGTGTGTTTGTAGGAAGCTGAGGCACTGTGTGTGTGTGTGTTTTTACAGGGACCTGAGCCACAGTGTGTGTGTGTGTGTGTGTGTGTGTTTGTGTGTGTGTAGGGAGGTGAGCCACTGTGTGTGGGTGTATATGTGTAGGGAGCTGAACCAAGTGTGTGTGTGTGTGTAGGGAGCTAACCCACAGTGTGTGTGTGTGTGTGTAGGGATCTTAGTCACAGGGGGTGTGTGTGTAGGGAGCTGAGCCACAGTGTCTTTGTGTGTTTGTAGGGAGCTGAGCCACAGTGTGTTTGTGTGTGTGTTTGCAGGTACTGAGCCACAGTGCGTGTGTGTGTGTGTGTGTGTGTGTGTAGGGAGCTGAGCTAAAGTGTGTGTGTGTGTGTGTGTGTGTTCGGAGCAGAGCCAAAGTGTGTGTGTGTGTCGGGAGCTGAGCCACTGTGTGTGTGTGTGTTCGGAGCTGAGCCACAGTGTTTGTGTGTGTGTAGGAAGCTGAGCCACAGTGTGTGTGTGTCAGTGTGTGTGTGTAAGGAGCTGAGTAACAGGGTTGTGTGTGTGTAGGGAACTGAGCCACAGTGTGTGTGTGTGTGTAGGGAGCTGAGCCATAGTGCGTGTGTGTGTGTGTGTGTGTGTGTAGGGAGCTGAGCCACAGTGTGTGTGTGTGTGTGTGTGTGTGCAGCTGGGCGACCGTGTGTGTGTGGAGACACCTAAGCAACAGTGTGTTTGTGTGTGTGTTTGCAGGGAAGTGAGCCACAGTGCGTGTGTGTGTGTAGGGATCTGAGCCAAAGTGTGTGTGTGTGTTTGTGTGTGTGTGTGTTGGGAGCTGAGTCACAGTGTTTGTGTGTGTGTAGGAAGTTGAGCCACAGTGTGTGTGTGTGTGTGTGTGTGAGTGTGTGTGTGTGTGTGTGTGTGTGTAGGGAGCGGAGCCACAGGGTGTGTGTGTGTGTGCAGGGAGCTGAGCCACAGTGTGTGTGTGTTTGTGTGTAGGGAGCTGAGCCACAATGTGTGTGTGTGTGTTTGAGTTTGTAGTTAGCTGAGCCACAGTGTGTGTGTGTGTGTGTGTGTGTATATGGAGCTTAGCCACAGTGTGTGAGTGTGTTTCTGTGTGTGTAGGGAGCTGAGCCACAATGTGTGTGTTTGTGTGTTTAGGGAGCTGAGCCACAGTCTGTGTGTGTATTTGTGTGTGTGTGTGTATAGGGAGCTCAGCCACAGTGTGTGTGTGTAGGGAGCTGATCCACAGTGTGTGTGTTTGTGTTTGTAGAGAGTTGAGCCACAGTTTGTGTTTGTGTATGTGTATGTGTAGGAAGCTGAGCCACAGTGTGTGTGTGTGTGTGTGTGTGTGTGTGTGTGTAGGGAGCTGAGCCACTGTGTGTGTGTGTGTAGTGAGCTGAGCCACAGTGTGTGTGTGTGTGTCTGTATAGGGACCTGAGCCACAGGGTGTGTGTGTGTGTGTGTAGCTAGCTGAGCCACAGTGCGTGTGTGTGTGTGTGTGTGTAGGGAGCTGAGCCACAGTGTGTTTGTGTGTGTGTTTGTAGGGATCTGAGCCACAGTGTGTGTGTGTGTGTGTGTGTGTATTGAGCTGAGCCACAGTGTGTGTGTTTTTCTGTGTGTAGGGAGCTGAGCCACAGTGTGTGTGTGTGTGTGTGTGTGTGTGTGTGTGTGTGTGTGTCTGTGTATGGAGCTGAGCCACAGTGTGTGAGTGTTTCTGTGTGTTGGGAGCTGAGCCACAGTGTGTGTGTTTGTGTGTGTAGGGAGCTTAGCCACAGTGTGTGTGTATGTGTGTGTGAAGGGAGTTGAGCCACAGTGAGTGTTTGTGTATGTGTGTGTAGGGAGCTGAGACACAGTGTGTGTGTGTGTGTGTGTGTGTGTATGTGTGTGTGTAGGGAGCTGAGCCACAGGGTTTGTGTGTGTGTGTGTGTGTAGGGAGCTGACCACTGTATGCAGGGAGCTGAGCCACAATGTGTGTGTGTGTGTGTGTGTGTGTGTGTGTATGTGCAGGGAGCTGAGCCACAGTGTGTGTGTATTTGTGTTTGTATGGAGCTGAGCCGCAGTGTGTGTAGGGAGCTGAGCCACAGTGTGTGTGTGTGTGTGTGTGTGTGTGTGTGTGTAGGGAGATGAGCCACAGTGTGTGTGTGTGTGTGTGTGTGTGTGTGTGTGAGTGTGTGTGTGCGCTTAGGGAGCTGAGCAACAGGGTGTGTGTGTATGTGTGTGTGTAGGGAGCTGAGCCACAGTGTGTGTGTGTCTGTAGGGAGCGAGCCACAGTGCGTGTGTGTGTGTGTGTGTGTGTGTGTAGGGAGCTGAGCCACAGTTTGTGTGTGTGTGTGTGTGTGTGTGTGCAGCTGAGCCACCCTGTGTGTGTGGAGAGAGCTGAGCCACAGTGTGTTTGTGTGTGTGTGTTTGTAGGGAGCTGAGACACAGTGTGTGTGTTTGTAGGGACCTGAGCCACAGTGTGTGTGTGTGTGTTTGTGTGTGTGTAGGAATTGAGCCACTGTGTGTGTGGGTGTGTATGTGTAGGGAGCTGAGCCAAGTGTGTGTGTAGGGAGCTAACCCACAGTGTGTGTGTGTGTGTGTGTGTGTGTGTGTGTGTGTGTGTGTGTGTGTGTGTGTGTGTAGGGATCTTAGCCACAGGGTGTGTGTGTATGTGTGTGTGTAGGGAGCTGAGCCACAGTGTCTATGTTTGTGTGTTTGTAGGGAGCTGAGCCACAGTGTGTTTGTGTGTGTGTTTGCAGGTACTGAGCCACAGTGCGTGTGTGTGTGTGTGTGTGTGTAGGGAGCTGAGCTAAAGTGTGTGTGTGTGTCTGTGTGTGTTTGGAGCTGAGCCACAGTGTTTGTGTGTGTTTAGGAAGCTGAGCCACAGTGTGTGTGTGTGTGTGTGTGTGTGTGTGTATTGAGCTGAGCCACAGTGTGTGTGTTTTTCTGTGTGTAGGGAGCTGAGCCACAGTGTGTGTGTGTGTGTGTGTGTGTGTCTGTGTATGGAGCTGAGCCACAGTGTGTGAGTGTTTCTGTGTGTTGGGAGCTGAGCCACAGTGTGTGTGTTTGTGTGTGTAGGGAGCTTAGCCACAGTGTGTGTGTATGTGTGTGTGAAGGGAGTTGAGCCACAGTGAGTGTTTGTGTATGTGTGTGTAGGGAGCTGAGACACAGTGTGTGTGTGTGTGTGTGTGTATGTGTGTGTGTATGGAGCTGAGCCACAGGGTTTGTGTGTGTGTGTGTGTGTGTGTGTAGGGAGCTGACCACTGTGTGTGTGTGTGTTTGTAGCTGAGCCACAGTGTGTTTGTGTGTGTGTGTGTGTGTGTGTGTGTAGGGAGCTGAGACACAGTATGTGTGTTAGTGTGTGTATATGTGTGTGTGTTTAGGGAGCTGAGCCACAGTGTGTGTGTGTGTGCAGCTGAGCCACCGTGTGTGTGTGGAGAGAGCTGAGACACAGTGTGTTTGTGTGTGTGTTTGTAGGGAGGTGAGCCACAATGTGTGTGTGTGTGTAGGGAGCTGAGACACAGTATGTGTGTGAGTGTGTGTATATGTGTGTGTGTGTGTAGGGAGCTGAGACACAGTGTGTGTGTGTATGTGTAGGAAGCTGAGCCACAGTGTATGTGTGTGTGTGTGTGTGTGTGTTTGTGTGCAGGGAGCTGAGCCACAGTGTGTGTGTGTGTTTGTATGGAGCTGAGCCACAGTGTGTGTAGGGAGCTGAGCCACAGTGTGTGTGTGTGTGTGTGTAGGGAGCTGATCCACAGTGTGTGTGTGTGTGTAGGGAGCTGAGCCACAGTGTGTGTGTGTGTGTGTGTGTGTGCTTAGGGAGCTGAGCAACAGGGTGTGTGTGTATGTGTGTGTGTAGGGAGCTGAGCCACAGTGTGTGTGTGTGTGTCTGTAGGGAGCTGAGCCACAGTGCGTGTGTGTGTGTGTGTGTGTGTAGGGAGCTGAGCCACAGTTTGTGTGTGTGTGTGTGTGCAGCTGAGCCACCCTGTGTGTGTGGAGAGAGCTGAGCCATAGTGTGTTTGTGTGTGTGTGTTTGTAGGGAGCTGAGACACAGTGTGTGTGTTTGTAGGGACCTGAGCCACAGTGTGTGTGTGTGTTTGTGTGTGTGTAGGAATTGAGCCACTGTGTGTGTGGGTGTGTATGTGTAGGGAGCTGAGCCAAGTGTGTGTGTAGGGAGCTAACCCACAGTGTGTGTGTGTGTGTGTGTGTGTAGGGATCTTAGCCACAGGGTGTGTGTGTGTATGTGTGTGTGTAGGGAGCTGAGCCACAGTGTCTATGTTTGTGTGTTTGTAGGGAGCTGAGCCACAGTGTGTTTCTGTGTGTGTTTGCAGGTACTGAGCCACAATGCGTGTGTGTGTGTGTGTGTAGGGAGCTGAGCTAAAGTGTGTGTGTGTGTTGTCTGTGTGTGTTTGGAGCTGAGCCACAGTGTTTGTGTGTGTTTAGGAAGCTGAGCCACAGTGTGTGTGTGTGTGAGTGTGTGTGTGTAGGGAGCTGAGCAACAGGGTTGTGTGTGTATGTGTGTGTGTAGGGAACTGAGCCACAGTGTGTTTGTGTGTAGGGAGCTGAGCCACAGTGCGTGCGTGTGTGTGTGTGTGTATGTGTGTGTGTGTGTGTAGGGAGCTGAGCAACAGGGTTGTGTGTGTATGTGTGTGTGTAGGGAACTGAGCCACAGTGTGTGTGTGTGCAGCTGAGCCACCGTGTGTGTGTGGAGAGAGCTGAGCCACAGTGTGTTTGTGTGTGTGTTTGTAGGGAGGTGAGCCACAATGTGTGTGTGTGTAGGGAGCTGAGAAACAGTATGTGTGTGAGTGTGTGTATATGTGTGTGTGTGTTTAGGGAGCTAGCCACAGTATGTGTGTGTGTGTGTCTGTGGAGCTGAGCCACCGTGTGTGTGCGGAGAGAGCTGAGCCACAGTGCGTGTTTGTGTGTGTGTGTGTGTGTGTGTGTGTGTAGGGAGCTGAGACACAGTGTGTGTGTGTATGTGTAGGAAGCTGAGCCACAGTGTGTGTGTGTGTGTGTGTGTGTGTGTGTCTGTGCAGGGAGCTGAGCCACAGTGTGTGTGTGTGTTTGTGTTTGTATGGAGCTGAGCCACAGTGTGTGTAGGGAGCTGAGCCACAGTGTGTGTGTTTCTGTAGGGAGCTGATCCACAGTGTGTGTGTGTGAGTGTGTGTGTGTAGGGAGCTGAGCAACAGGGGGTGTGTGTGTATGTGTGTGTGTAGGGAGCTGAGCCACAGTGTGTGTGTCTGTAGGGAGCTGAGCCACAGTGCGTGTGTGTGTGTGTATGTGTGTGTAGGGAGCTGAGCCACAGTTTGTGTGTTTGTGTGTGTGCAGCTGAGCCACCGTGTGTGTGTGGAGAGAGCTGAGCCACAGTGTGTTTGTGTGTGTGTGTTTGTAGGGAGCTGAGACACAGTATATGTGTGTGTTTGTAGGGACCTGAGCCACAGTGTGTGTGTGTGTGTTTCTGTGTGTGTAGGGAGGTGAGCCACTGTGTGTGGGTGTATATGTGTAGGGAGCTGAACCAAGTGTGTGTGTGTAGGGAGCTAACCCACAGTGTGTGTGTGTGTGTGTGTAGGGATATTAGCCACAGGGTGTGTGTGTGTGTGTGTGTAGGGAGCTGAGCCACAGTGTCTTTGTGTGTTTGTAGGGAGCTGAGCCACAGTGTGTTTGTGTGTGTGTTTGCAGGTACTGAGCCACAGTGCGTGTGTGTGTGTGTGTGTGTAGGGAGCTGAGCTAAAGTGTGTGTGTGTGTGTGTTCGGAGCTGAGCCACAGTGTATGTGTGTCGGGAGCTGAGCCACTGTGTGTGTGTGTGTGTTCGGAGCTGAGCCACAGTGTTTGTGTGTGTAGGAAGCTGAGCCACAGTGTGTGTGTGTGTGAGTGTGTGTGTGTAGGGAGCTGAGTAACAGGGTTGTGTGTGTATGTGTGTGTGTAGGGAACTGAGCCACAGTGTGTGTGTGTGTGTAGGGAGCTGAGCCACAGTGCGTGCGTGTGTGTCTGTGTGTGTAGGGAGCTGAGCCACAGTGTGTGTGTGTGTGTGTGTATGTGCAGCTGGGCGACCGTGTGTGTGTGGAGACACCTAAGCAACAGTGTGTTTGTGTGTGTGTTTGCAGGGAAGTGAGCCACAGTGCGTGTGTGTGTGTGTAGGGATCTGAGCCAAAGTGTGTGTTTGTGTTTGTGTGTGTGTGTGTGTGTGTGTGTGTGTTGGGAGCTGAGCCACAGTTTTTGTGTGTGTGTAGGAAGCTGAGCCACAGTGTGTGTGTGTGTGTGTGTGTGTGTTTGTGAGTGTGTGTGTAGGGAGCGGAGCCACAGGTGTGTGTGTGTGTGTGTGTGTGTGTGTAGGGAGCTGAGCCACAGTGTGTGTGTATGTGTGTGTATGCAGGGAGCTGAGCCACAATGTGTGTGTGTGTGTGTGTGTGTAGGGAGCTGAGCCACAGTGTGTGTGTGTGTGTGTGTTTGTGTGCAGCTGAGCCACCTTGTGTGTGGAGAGAGCTGAGCCACAGTGTGTTTGTGTGTGTGTTTGTAGGGAGCTGAGCCACAGTGTGTGTGTGTGTTTGTGTGTGTGTAGGGAGGTGAGCCACAGTGTGTGTGGGTGTAGGGAGCTAACCCACAGTGTGTGTGTGTGTGTAGGGAGCTTAGCCACAGGGGGTGTGTGTATGTGTGTGTGTAGGGAGCTGAGCCACAGTGCCTTTGTTTGTGTGTTTGTAGGGAGCTGAGCCACAGTGTGTTTGTGTGTGTGTTTGCAGGTACTGAGCCACAGTGCGTGTGTGTATGTGTGTGTGTAGGGAGCTGAGCTAAAGTGTGTATGTGTGTGTGTGTAGGGAGCAGAGACACTGTGTGTGTAGGTGTGTGTGTGTGTGTAGGGAGCAGAGCCACAGTGTGTGTGTGTGTGCAGGGAGTTCAGCCACTATGTGTGTATGTGTTTGTGTGTGTAGGGAGCTGATCCAAGTGTGTGTGTGTGTGTGTGTGTGTGTGTGTGTGTGTGTAGGGATCTGAGCCATAGTGTGTGTGTGTCTGTGTATAGGGAACTGAGCCACTGTGGGTTTGTGTGGGTGTGTTTGTGTGTGTGTTTGTGTGTGTGTGTGTAGGGAGCTGAGCCACAGTGTGTGTGTGTGAGTGTGTGTGTGTATGTAGGGATCTGAGCCACAGGGTGTGTGTGTATGTAGGGAGCTGAGCCACAGTGTGTGTGTGTTTATAGGGAGATGAGCCACAGAGTGTGTGTGTATGTGTGTATGTGTGTGTGTGTGTGTGTGTGTGTAGGGAGCTTAGCCACTGTTATAGTGTGTGTGTGAAGGGATCTGAGCCACAGTGTGTGTGTTTGTTTGTGTGTGTGTGTATGTGTCTGTAGACAGCTGAGCCACAGTGATTGTGTTTGTGGTGTGTGTGTTTAGGGAGCTGAGCCACAGAGTGTGTGTTTGTGTCTGTGTAGGGAGCTGATCCACTCTGTGTGTGTGTGTGTGTATAGGTTGCTGAGCCACAGTGTGTGTGTGTGTGTGTGTAGGGAGCTGAACCACAGTGTGTGTGTGTGTGTGTGTGTGTGTGTGTAGGGAAGTGAGCCACAGTGTGTGTGTGTATGTGTAGGGAGCAGAGACACAGTGTGTGTGTTTAGGGAGCTGACCCACAGTGTGTGGGTGTGTGTGTCTGTGTGTAGGGAGCTGAGCCACTGTGTGTTAGTGTGTGTGTGTGTGTGTGTAGGGATCTGATCCACTGTGTGTGTGTTTGTGTGTGTGTGTTTGTGTGTGTTGAGGGAGCTGAGCCAATGTGTGTGTGTGTGTGTGTGTGTGTAGGTAGCTGAGCCACTGTGTGTGTGTGTGTATGTACGGAGCTGAGCCACAGTGTGTATGTGTGTGTGTGTGTGTAGGGAGGTGAGCCACAGTGTGTGTGTTTGTGTGTATGTGTAGGGAGCTAAGCCACTGTGTGTGTGAAGGGATCTGAGCCACAGTGTGTGTGTGTGCTTGTGTGTGTGTGTGTCTGTAGGCAGCTAGCCACAGTGATTGTGTTTGTGTGTGTGTGTTTAGGGAGCTGAGCCACAGAGTGTGTGTATGTGTGTGTGTAGGGAGCTTAGCCACTCTGTGTGTGTGTAGTTTGCTGAGCCACAGTGTGTGTGTGTGTGTTTAGGCAGCTGAACCACAGTGTGTCTGTGTGTGTGTGTGTAGGGAAGTGAGCTACAGTGTGTGTGTGTATGTGTAGGGAGCAGAGACACAGTGTGTGTGTGTGTAGGGAAATGACCCACAGTGTGTGGTGTGTGTGTCTGTGTGTAGGAAGCTGAGACACAGCATGTGTGTTTGTGTGTGTTTGTAGGGAGCTGAGCCACAGGGTATGTGTGTGTGTGGAGGGAGCTGAGCCACAGTGTGTGTGTTTCTGTGTGTGTACGGAGATGAGCCACATTGTGTGTGTTTGTGTGTTTGTGTGTGTGTGTGTGTAGGGAGCTGAGGCACAGGTTGTGTGTTTGTGTGTGTGTAGGGAGCTCAGCCACAGTGTGTGTGTGTGTGTGTGTGTGTGTGTGTGTAGTGGAGCTGAGCCACAGTGCATGTGTCTTTGTGTTTGTAGGGAGCTAAGCCGCAGTTTGTGTGTGTGTGTGTGTGTAGCTGAGCCACCTTGAGTGTGTGGACAAAGCTGAGCCATAGTGTGTGGGTGTGTTTGTGTTTTTAGGGAGCTGAGCCGCAGTGTGTGTGTGTCTATGTGTGTATGAGTACGGAGCTGAGCCACAGTGTGTGTGTGTGTGTGTGTTTATGTGTAGGGAGCTGAGCCACTGTGTGTGTGTGTGTGTAGAGAGAGAGCTGAGCCACAGTGTGTGTGTGTGTGTGTGTGTGTGTGTAGGGAGCTGAGCCACAGGGTTTGTGTGTGTGTGTGTAGGGAGCTGAGCCACAGTGTATGTGTGTCTATGTGTGTGTGTAGGGAGCTGAGCCACAGTGTGTGTGTGTGTGTGTGTGTGTGTGTGTGTGTGTGTGTGTGTAGGGATCTGAGCCATAGTGTGTGTGTGTCTGTGTATAGGGAACTGAGCCACTGTGGGTTTGTGTGGGTGTGTTTGTGTGTGTGTTTGTGTGTGTGTGTGTAGGGAGCTGAGCCACAGTGTGTGTGTGTGAGTGTGTGTGTGTATGTAGGGATCTGAGCCACAGGGTGTGTGTGTATGTAGGGAGCTGAGTCACAGTGTGTGTGTGTTTATAGGGAGATGAGCCACAGAGTGTGTGTGTATGTGTGTATGTGTGTGTGTGTGTGTGTGTGTGTGTGTGTGTAGGGAGCTTAGCCACTGTTATAGTGTGTGTGTGAAGGGATCTGAGCCACAGTGTGTGTGTTTGTTTGTGTGTGTGTGTGTGTGTCTGTAGACAGCTGAGCCACAGTGATTGTGTTTGTGGTGTGTGTGTTTAGGGAGCTGAGCCACAGAGTGTGTGTTTGTGTCTGTGTAGGGAGCTGATCCACTCTGTGTGTGTGTGTGTGTATAGGTTGCTGAGCCACAGTGTGTGTGTGTGTGTGTGTAGGGAGCTGAACCACAGTGTGTGTGTGTGTGTGTGTGTGTGTGTGTGTGTGTGTGTGTAGGGAAGTGAGCCACAGTGTGTGTGTGTATGTGTAGGGAGCAGAGACACAGTGTGTGTGTTTAGGGAGCTGACCCACAGTGTGTGGGTGTGTGTGTCTGTGTGTAGGGAGCTGAGCCACTGTGTGTTAGTGTGTGTGTGTGTGTGTGTGTAGGGATCTGATCCACTGTGTGTGTGTTTGTGTGTGTGTGTTTGTGTGTGTTGAGGGAGCTGAGCCAATGTGTGTGTGTGTGTGTGTGTGTGTAGGTAGCTGAGCCACTGTGTGTGTGTGTGTGTGTGTATGTACGGAGCTGAGCCACAGTGTGTATGTGTGTGTGTGTGTGTAGGGAGGTGAGCCACAGTGTGTGTGTTTGTGTGTATGTGTAGGGAGCTAAGCCACTGTGTGTGTGAAGGGATCTGAGCCACAGTGTGTGTGTGTGTGTGTGTGCTTGTGTGTGTGTGTGTCTGTAGGCAGCTAGCCACAGTGATTGTGTTTGTGTGTGTGTGTTTAGGGAGCTGAGCCACAGAGTGTGTGTATGTGTGTGTGTAGGGAGCTTAGCCACTCTGTGTGTGTGTAGTTTGCTGAGCCACAGTGTGTGTGTGTGTGTTTAGGCAGCTGAACCACAGTGTGTCTGTGTGTGTGTGTGTGTGTAGGGAAGTGAGCTACAGTGTGTGTGTATGTGTAGGGAGCAGAGACACAGTGTGTGTGTGTGTAGGGAAATGACCCACAGTGTGTGGTGTGTGTGTCTGTGTGTAGGAAGCTGAGACACAGCATGTGTGTTTGTGTGTGTTTGTAGGGAGCTGAGCCACAGGGTATGTGTGTGTGTGGAGGGAGCTGAGCCACAGTGTGTGTGTTTCTGTGTGTGTACGGAGATGAGCCACATTGTGTGTGTTTGTGTGTTT
>NC_080185.1:1313034-1345534 GCF_950295315.1 Erinaceus europaeus | reverse complement strand
GTGTGTGTGTAGGGAGCTGAGCCACAGTGTGTGGGTTTGTGTGTCTCTGTGTAGGGAGCTGAGCCACTGTATGTGTATGTGTGTGTGTAGGGAGCTGAGCCACTGTGTGTGTGTTTGATTGTCTGTTTGTGTTGTGTAGGGAGCTGAGCCACAGTGTGTGTGTGTGTGTGTGTGTAGGGAGCTGAGCCACAGTGTGTGTGTGTGTGTGTGTAGGGAGGTGAGCCACAGTGTGTGTGTGTGTGTGTGTGTTTAGGGAGCTGAGACACAGTGTGTGTGTGTCTGTGTGTAGGGAGCTGAGCCACTGAGTGTGTGTGTGTGTGTGTGTGTGTGTGTTGTAGAGCTGAGCCACTGGGTATGTGTGTGTTTGTAGGGAGCTGAGTCACAATGTGTGTGTGTGTGTGTAGGGAGCTGAGCCACTGTGTGTGTGTGTGTTAGTGTGTGTGTGTTTAGGGAGCTGAGCCACTGTGTGTGTGTGTGTAGGGAGGTGAGCCACAGTGTGTGTGTGTGTGTGTGTGTGTAGGGAGCTGAGCCACAGTGTGTGGGTTTGTGTGTCTCTGTGTAGGGAGCTGAGCCACTGTATGTGTATGTGTGTGTGTAGGGAGCTGAGCCACTGTGTGTGTGTTTGAGTGTCTGTTTGTGTTGTGTAGGGAGCTGAGCCACAGTGTGTGTGTGTGTGTGTGTGTAGGGAGCTGAGCCACAGTGTGTGTGTGTGTGTGTGTGTAGGGAGGTGAGCCACAGTGTGTATGTGTGTGTGTTTGTGTAGGGAGCTGAGCCACAGTGTGTGTGTGTGTGGCTGTCGGGAGCTAAGCCACAGGGGGTGTGTCTGTTTGTGTGTGTAGGGAGCTGAGCCACAGTGTGTGTGTGTGTGTGTGTGTGTGTGTGTGTGTGTGTGTAGGGAGCTTAGCCACAGTGTGTTTGTGTGCATGTGTGTGTGTAGAGAGCTGAGCCACAGTGCATGTTTGTGTGTGAGTAGGGAGCTGAGCCACAATGTGTGTGTGTGTCTGTGTAGGGAGCTGAGCTACTGTGTGTGTGTATGTGTGTGTGTGTGTGTGTGTGTGTGTGTGTAGGGAGCTGAGCTACTGTGTGTGTGTTTGTGTGTGTGTGTGTCGGGAGCTGAGCCACAGTTTGTGTGTGTGTAGGGAGCTGAGCCACAGTGTGTGTGTGTATGTGTGTGTGTGTGTGTAGGGAGCTGAACCACAGTGTGTGTGTGTGTGTGTGTTTGTGTGTGTGTGTGTAGGGAGCTGAACCACAGTGTGTGTTTGTAGGGAGCTGAGGCACAGTGTGTGTTTGTGTGTGTGTAGGGAGCTGAGCCACAATGTGTGTGTGTATGTGTGTGTGTAGGGATCTGAGCCACAGTGTGTGTGTGTGTATGTGTGTGTGTGTGTGTGTGTAGGGAGCTGAGCCACAGTGCGTGTTTGTGTGTGGGTAGGGAGCTGAGCCACAATGTGTGTGTGTCTGTGTAGGGAGCTGAGCCACTGTGTGTGTGTGTGTGTGTATGTGTGCGTGTGTGTGTAGGGACCTGAGCCACTGTGTGTGTGTTTGTGTGTGTAGGGAGCTGAGCCACAGTTTGTGTGTGTGTAGGGAGCTGAGCCAGAGTGTGTGTGTGTGTGTGTGTGTGTGTGTGTGTGTGTAGGGAGCTGAGCCACAGTGTGTTTGTGTGTGTAGGGAGCTGAGCCACAGTGTGTGTGTGTGTGTGTTTGTGTGTGTGTGTGTGTGTGTAGGGAGCTGAACCACAGTGTGTGTGTGTGTGTTTGTGTGTGTGTGAAGGGATATGAGCCACAGTGTGTGTGTATTTGTAGGGAGCTGAGGCACAGTGTTCGTGTGTGTGTGTGTGTGTGTGTGTGTGTGTGTAGGGACCTGAGCCACTGTGTCTGTGTGTGTGTATGTGTGTGTGTGTGTAGGGAGCTGAGCCACAGTATGTGTGAGTGTGTAGGGAGCTAAGCCACTGTGTGTGTGTATCTGTGTGTGTGTGTAGGGAGATGATCCACAGTGTGTGTGTGTTTGTGTGTGTGTGTGTGTGTGTAGGAGCTGAGCCACAGTGTTGTTTTTTTTTTTTGTGTGTGTGTGTAGGGAGCTGAGCCACTGTGTGTGTGTGTGTGTGTGTATAGGGAGCTGAGCCACAGTGTGTGTGTGTGTGTGTGTGTGTGTGTGTGTGTGTTGGGAGCTGAGCCACAGGTTGTGTGTGAGTTAGTGTGTAGGGAGCTGAGCCACAGTGTGTGTGTGTGTGTGTGTGTGTGTAGGGAGCTGAGCCACAGTGTGTTTGTGTGTATGTCTGTGTAGGGAGCTGAGCCCCGGTGTGTGTGTGTGTAGGGAGCTGAGTCACAATGTGTGTGTGTATGTGTGTGTGTAGGGAGCTGAGCCACTGTGTGTGTGTTTGAGTGTTTGTTTGTGTTGTGTAGGGAGCTGAGCCACAGTGTGTGTGTGTGTGTGTGTGTAGGGAGCTGAGCCACAGTGTGTGTGTTTGTTTGTGTGTGTGTGTGTGTCTGTAGGCAGCTGAGCCACAGTGATTGTGTTTGTGTGTGTGTGTGTGTTTAGGGAGCTGAGCCACAGAATGTGTGTATGTGTGTGTGTGTAGGGAGCTTAGCCACTCTGTGTGTGTGTGTGTGTAGTTTGCTGAGCCACAGTGTGTGTGTGTGTGTGTAGGCAGCTGAACCACAGTGTGTGTGTGTGTGTGTGTGTGTAGGGAAGTGAGCCACAGTGTGTGTGTGTATGTGTAGGGAGCAGAGACACAGTGTGTGTGTGTGTAGGGAGCTGAGCCACAGTGTGTGGTGTGTGTGTCTGTGTGTAGGAAGCTGAGCCACAGCGTGTGTGTTTGTGTGTGTTTGTAGGGAGCTGAGCCACAGGGTGTGTAGGGAGCTGAGCCACAGGGTGTGTGTGTGTGTGTGTGTGTGTGTGTGTGTGTGTGTGTGTGTGTGTGTAGGGAGCTGAGCCACAGTGTGTGTGTTTCTGTGCGTGTACGGAGATGAGCCACATTGTGTGTGTGTGTGTGTAGGGAGCTGAGGCACAGGTTGTGTGTGTGTGTGTGTGTAGGGAGCTCAGCCACAGTGTGTCTGTGTGTGTGACTGTGTCTGTGTGTGTGTGTGTAGTGGAGCTGAGCCACAGTGCGTGTGTCTTTGTGTTTGTAGGGAGCTGAGCCACAGTTTGTGTGTGTGTGTGTAGCTGAGCCACCTTGTGTGTGTGGACAAAGCTGAGCCATAGTGTGTGGGTGTGTTTGTGTTTGTAGGGAGCTGAGCCGCAGTGTGTGTGTGTCTATGTGTGTATGAGTACGGAGCTGAGCCACAGTGTGTGTGTGTGTGTGTGTTTATGTGTAGGGAGCTGAGCCACTGTGTGTGTGTGTGTGTGTGTGTGTGTGTAGAGAGAGCTGAGCCACAGTGTGTGTGTGTGTAGGGAGCTGAGCCACAGGGTTTGTGTGTGTGTGTGTGTGTGTGTGTAGGGAGCTGAGCCACAGTGTGTGTGTCTATGTGTGTGTGTAGGGAGCTGAGCCACAGTGTGTGTGTGTGTGTGTGTGTGTAGGGAACTGAGCCACAGTGTGTTCGTGTGTGTAGGGAGCTATGCAACAGTGTGTGTGTTTGTGTTTGTAGGGAGCTGAGCCACAGTTGTGTGTGTATATATTTGTAGGGAGCTGAGCCACAGTGTGTGTGTGAGTGTCTGTGTAGGGAGATGAGCCACAGAGTGTGTGTGAGTGTGTGTGTGTGTGTGTGTGTGTGTGTGTGTGTGTAGAGAGCTGAGCCACTGGGTGTGTGTGTGTGTAGGGAGTTGAGTCACAATGTGTGTGTGTATGTGTGTGTGTAGGGAGCTGAGCCACTGTGTGTGGGTTAGTGTGTGTGTGTTTAGGGAGCTGAGACACTGTGTGTGTGTGTAGGGAGGTGAGCCACAGTGTGTGTGTGTGTGTGTGTGTGTGTGTGTGTGTGTAGGGAGCTGAGCCACAGTGTGTGTGTGTGTGTGTGTGTGTGTGTGTGGAGGGAGCTGAGCCACAGTGTGTGTGTGTGTGTGTGTGTAGGGAGCTGAGCCACAGTGTGTGGGATTGTGTGTCTCTGTGTAGGGAGCTGAGCCACTGTATGTGTATGTGTGTGTGTAGGGAGCTGAGCCACTGTGTGTGTGTTTGAGTGTCCGTTTGTGTTGTGTAAGGAGCTGAGCCACAGTGTGTGTGTGTGTGTGTGTGTGTAGGGCGCTGAGCCACAGTGTGTGTGTGTGTGTGTGTGTGTGTGTGTGTAGGGAGGTGAGCCACAGTGTGTGTGTGTGTGTGTAGGGAGATGAGCCACAGTGTGTGTGTGTGTGTGTGTGTGTGTGTGTGGCTGTCGGGAGCTTAGCCACAGGGTGTGTGTCTGTTTGTGTGTGTAGGGAGCTGTGCCACAGTGTGTGTGTGTGTGTGTGTGTGTGTGTGTGTGTGTGTGTGTGTGTGTGTGTGTGTGTGTAGGGAGATGAGCCACAGTATGTGTATGTTTGTGTGTAGGGAGCTGAGCCACAGTGACTCTGTGTGTATATGGAGCTGAGCCACAGTGTGTGTGTGTGTCTGTCTGTGTATGTGTAGGGAGGTGAGCAACTTGTGTGTGTGTGTGTAGGGAGCTGAGTCACAATATGTGGGTGTGTGTATCTGTGTGTAGAGAGCTGAGCCACTGTGTGTGTGTGTGTAGGGAGCTGAGGCACAGTGTGTGTGTAGGGAGCTGAGCCACAGTGTGTGTGTGTGTGTGTGTAGGGAGATGAGCCACAGAGTGTGTGTGTGTGTGTTTGTAGGGAGCTGAGCCACTGTGTGTGTGTGAAGGGATCTAAGCCACAGTGTGTGTGTTTGTTTGTGTGTGTGTGTGTCTGTAGGCAGCTGAGCCACAGTGATTGTGTTTGTGTGTGTGTGTAGGGAGCTGCACCACAGTGTGTGTGTGTGTGTGTGTGTGTGTAGGGAGCTGAGCCACAGTGTGTGTGTGTGTGTGTGTTTAGGGAGCTGAGACACAGTGTGTGTGTGTCTGTGTGTAGGGAGCTGAGCCACTGAGTGTGTGTGTGTGTGTGTGTGTGTGTGTAGAGCTGAGCCACTGGGTATGTGTGTGTTTGTAGGGAGCTGAGTCACAATGTGTGTGTGTGTGTGTAGGGAGCTGAGCCACTGTGTGTGTGTGTGTTAGTGTGTGTGTGTTTAGGGAGCTGAGCCACTGTGTGTGTGTGTGTAGGGAGGTGAGCCACAGTGTGTGTGTGTGTGTGTGTGTGTAGGGAGCTGAGCCACAGTGTGTGGGTTTGTGTGTCTCTGTGTAGGGAGCTGAGCCACTGTATGTGTATGTGTGTGTGTAGGGAGCTGAGCCACTGTGTGTGTGTTTGAGTGTCTGTTTGTGTTGTGTAGGGAGCTGAGCCACAGTGTGTGTGTGTGTGTGTGTGTAGGGAGCTGAGCCACAGTGTGTGTGTGTGTGTGTGTGTAGGGAGGTGAGCCACAGTGTGTATGTGTGTGTGTTTGTGTAGGGAGCTGAGCCACAGTGTGTGTGTGTGTGGCTGTCGGGAGCTAAGCCACAGGGGGTGTGTCTGTTTGTGTGTGTAGGGAGCTGAGCCACAGTGTGTGTGTGTGTGTGTGTGTGTGTGTGTAGGGAGCTTAGCCACAGTGTGTTTGTGTGCATGTGTGTGTGTAGAGAGCTGAGCCACAGTGCATGTTTGTGTGTGAGTAGGGAGCTGAGCCACAATGTGTGTGTGTGTCTGTGTAGGGAGCTGAGCTACTGTGTGTGTGTATGTGTGTGTGTGTGTGTGTGTGTGTGTGTGTGTGTAGGGAGCTGAGCTACTGTGTGTGTGTTTGTGTGTGTGTGTGTCGGGAGCTGAGCCACAGTTTGTGTGTGTGTAGGGAGCTGAGCCACAGTGTGTGTGTGTATGTGTGTGTGTGTGTGTAGGGAGCTGAACCACAGTGTGTGTGTGTGTGTGTTTGTGTGTGTGTGTGTAGGGAGCTGAACCACAGTGTGTGTTTGTAGGGAGCTGAGGCACAGTGTGTGTTTGTGTGTGTGTAGGGAGCTGAGCCACAATGTGTGTGTGTATGTGTGTGTGTAGGGATATGAGCCACAGTGTGTGTGTGTGTATGTGTGTGTGTGTGTGTGTGTGTAGGGAGCTGAGCCACAGTGCGTGTTTGTGTGTGGGTAGGGAGCTGAGCCACAATGTGTGTGTGTCTGTGTAGGGAGCTGAGCCACTGTGTGTGTGTGTGTGTGTATGTGTGCGTGTGTGTGTAGGGACCTGAGCCACTGTGTGTGTGTTTGTGTGTGTAGGGAGCTGAGCCACAGTTTGTGTGTGTGTAGGGAGCTGAGCCAGAGTGTGTGTGTGTGTGTGTGTGTGTGTGTAGGGAGCTGAGCCACAGTGTGTTTGTGTGTGTAGGGAGCTGAGCCACAGTGTGTGTGTGTGTGTGTTTGTGTGTGTGTGTGTGTGTGTAGGGAGCTGAACCACAGTGTGTGTGTGTGTGTTTGTGTGTGTGTGAAGGGATATGAGCCACAGTGTGTGTGTATTTGTAGGGAGCTGAGGCACAGTGTTCGTGTGTGTGTGTGTGTGTGTGTGTGTGTGTGTAGGGACCTGAGCCACTGTGTCTGTGTGTGTGTATGTGTGTGTGTGTAGGGAGCTGAGCCACAGTATGTGTGAGTGTGTAGGGAGCTAAGCCACTGTGTGTGTGTATCTGTGTGTGTGTGTAGGGAGATGATCCACAGTGTGTGTGTGTTTGTGTGTGTGTGTGTGTGTGTAGGAGCTGAGCCACAGTGTTGTTTTTTTTTTTGTGTGTGTGTGTAGGGAGCTGAGCCACTGTGTGTGTGTATGTGTGTGTGTGTGTATAGGGAGCTGAGCCACAGTGTGTGTGTGTGTGTGTGTGTGTGTGTGTGTTGGGAGCTGAGCCACAGGTTGTGTGTGAGTTAGTGTGTAGGGAGCTGAGCCACAGTGTGTGTGTGTGTGTGTGTGTGTAGGGAGCTGAGCCACAGTGTGTTTGTGTGTATGTCTGTGTAGGGAGCTGAGCCCCGGTGTGTGTGTGTAGGGAGCTGAGTCACAATGTGTGTGTGTATGTGTGTGTGTAGGGAGCTGAGCCACTGTGTGTGTGTTTGAGTGTTTGTTTGTGTTGTGTAGGGAGCTGAGCCACAGTGTGTGTGTGTGTGTGTGTGTAGGGAGCTGAGCCACAGTGTGTGTGTGTGTGTGTGTGTGTGTGTGTGTGTGTGTCTCGGGAGCTGAGCCACTGTGTGTGTATGTGTGTGTGTGTTTAGGGAGCTGATCCACAGGGTGTGTGTGTGTGTGTAGGGAGCTGAGCCACAGTGTGTGTGTGTATGTGTGTGTGTAGGGAGCTAAGCCAAAGAGTGTGTGTGTTGTGTGTAGTGAACTGAGCCACAGTGTGTGTGTGTGTGTGTGTGTGTGTGTGTAGGGAGCTGAGCCAGAGTGTGTGTGTGTGTGTGTGTAGGGAGCTGAGCCACAGTGTGTGTGTGTGTGTGTGTGTGTGTGTGTCTCGGGAGCTGAGCCACTGTGTGTGTATGTGTGTTTGTGTGTAGGGTGATGAGCCACAGTGTGTGTGTCTGTGCGTAGGGACCTGAACCACAGTATGTGCGTGTGTGTGTGTAGGGAGCTGAGCCACAGTGTGTGTGTGTAGGGAGCTACGCCACAGTGTGTGTGTGTGTGTGTTGTGTGTAGTGAACTGAGCCACAGTGTGTGTGTGTATGTGTTCGTTTGTGTAGGGAGCTGAGCCACAGTGTGTGTGTGTGTGTGGGGGGAGCTGAACCACAGTGTGTGTGTGTGTGTGTGTGTGTGTGTGTAGGGAGCCGAGCCACAGTGTGTGTGTGTGTGTGTGTAGGGAGCTGAGCCACAGTGTGTGTGTGTGTGTGTGTGTAGGCAGCTGAGCCACAGTGTGTGCATATGTGTAGGGAAGTGAGCCACAGTGTGTGCGTATGTGTAGGGAAGTGAGCCACAGTGTGTGTGCGTGTGTGTGTGTGTGTAGGGAGCTGTGCCACAGTGTGTGTGTGTGTGTGTAGGGAGCTGATTCACAGGGTGTGTGTGTGTGTGTGTGTTTAGGGAGCTGAGCCACAGTGTGTGTGTGTATGTGTGTGTGTAGGGAGCTGAGCCACAGTGTGTGTGTGCGTGTAGGCAGTAGAGCTACTGTGTGTGTGTATGTGTGTGTGTGTAGGGAGATGAGCCACAGTGTGTGTGTGTGTTTTTTGTGTGTAGGGAGCTGAGCCACAGTGTGTGTGTCTGTGTGTAGGGAGCTGAGCCACAGTGTGTGTGTCTGTGTGTAGGGAGCTGAGCCACAGTGTGTGTGTGTGTGTGTGTGTGTGTGTAGGGAGCTGAGCCACAGTGTGTGTGTGTGTGTGTGTCTCGGGAGCTGAGCCACTGTGTGTGTATGTGTGTGTGTGTGTAGGGAGCTGATCCACAGGGTGTGTGTGTGTGTGTGTAGGGAGCTGAGCCACAGTGTGTGTGTGCGTGTAGGCAGCTAAGCCACTGTGTGTGTGTATGTGTGTGTGTGTAGGGAGATGAGCCACAGTGTGTGTGTGTTTTTTCTTGTGTGTAGGGAGCTGAGCCACAGTGTGTGTGTCTGTGTGTAGGTAGCTGAGCCACAGTGTGTGTGTGTGTGTGTGTGTAGGGAGCTGAGCCACAGTGTGTGTGTGTGTGTGTGTGTGTCTCGGGAGCTGAGCCACTGTGTGTGTGTATGTGTGTGTGTGTGTGTAGGGTGATGAGCCACAGTGTGTGTGTCTGTGCGTAGGGAGCTGAACCACAGTATGTGTGTGTGTGTGTGTAGGGAGCTGAGCCACAGTGTGTGTGTGTGTGTGTGTGTGTACGGAGATTAGCCACAGTGTGTGGTTTTTTTTTTTTGTGTGTGTAGGGAGCTGAGCCACAGTGTGTGTATGTGTGTGTGTGTGTGTGTGTGTGTGTGTGTGTGTAGGGAGCTGAGCCACAGTGTGTGTGTGTTTTTGTTTGTAGGGAGCTGAGCCACAGTGTGTGTGTATATGTGTAGGGAGCTGTGCCACAGTATGTGTGTGTGTGTGTGTAGGGAGCTGAGCCACAGTGTGTGTGTGTGTGTGTGTGTGTGTGTAGGGAGCTGAGCCACAGTGTGTGTGTGTGTGTGTGTGTGTAGGGAGCTGAGCCACAGTGTGTGTGTTTGTGTGTAGGGAGCTGAGCCACAGTGTGTGTGTGTTTGTGTTTGTAGGGAGCTGAGCCACAGTGTGTGCGTATTTGTAGGGAAGTGAGCCACAGTGTGTGCGTGTGTGTGTGTGTGTGTGTGTGTGTGTGTAGCTGAGCCACAGTGTGTGTGTGTGTGTGTGTGTGTGTGTAGCTTAGCCACACAGCAGGAGCACAGAATTCCTGCTGGAGGGCTGTCTGTGCACAGGGCTCACCATCACTGGCCAGTTGCTGAGAGCTCCATGTCCTGCTCCCACTCCCGGGGGACCTTGAGGTGGGGGACACAGAGACTGTCCACCTGCAGTGGGCTCAGTGGGTGCCAAGATCTGCCACAAGCCCCCCAGGGTCACCGCACACCGCCGGGCTGCCGGGAAAAAGCACTCGGTGCCAGGGAGCATGGGCGATACAGAGCACAGCGCTCAGCCTGGGGAGGTGCCCGTGAGGGCAGCAGCCTGGCAGGCCGTGCTGGCCTCCGGGGAACCAGAGCACGTGGCCTCTCGTTCCCCCCCAGGCCCACTCCCTCTGGAGACATCCTCCAGGTCGAGGCAGGCAGGGAGGGGGCTACCACCACCTGGGCAGAGAGAGGCCAGGAAAGCCCCTCCAGCACCAGCTACCAGTGCAGCGAGGGCTTGTGCCCCCCACCTCTCCTGTGGCACCACACCCCATGGTGCCAGAGGAAGGCGGAGGGAGGGCAGCCAGCAGGGGTGGGAGGGGCATGAGGAGGGGCGCGGCCCAGGGCAGAGTCTTCCTCTCCTCAGCTGCTCAGGCCTCAGGTCCGCAGGGGGCAGGAGGAGCACGCTGGCAGAGTGCAGGCCTGGGTGGGTGCTCCTGGGGAACACTCACGGGTACCTGATGCCAGGGAGCTCTGGGACTGACAGCAGGGCCTCCACGCCTCTGAGAGGGCAGCGGGGCACCCAGCTTGGGGTGGGTGGATCCTCTCTCCAGGGCAGCTCCCTGCTGAATCCTGCCTGTGCAAGAGAGAGACAGAGAGACACAGAGAGAGAGAGATGCCCAGGCCCTTGTAAATACAGGCCCTGAGAGGTAGGGCCTCAGGGCCCCAAGGGCGGGAGTCAGCATCTGTCCCCGGGGGCCCCTCCCCTGCAGGGGACCGGGTCACTAGCTCCAGCACCCTGCAAGGCATCCTGGGACCCGCAGGCAGTGACTGCTGGGCGCTTCAGAGGGAGGCGGGGGACTGAGAGGTGTGGCCACACGGCTGTGTGTGTCCCGTGGTGAGGACACCCGAGTGCGGCGCCAGACACCAGCGGGCAGGGTGCGGGTTCAATGGCCCCATCAGCACAGCCAGAGCTGAGCAGTGCTCCGGTGAGAAAGGAAGCCCACTGGGGTGTGCGCTCCTGGGGCCGGGGCAGGGACAGGGAGAGGCAGAGAGACAGAGCAGCTGCACCGCATGCACTCACTCACACAAGCACGCACATACAGCACACTGCCTGCAGCCTTCTATGGGGCCTGCTGTCTGCTCTGCTTCCTGGGTCTGGGGCTCTGGAAATCGTGGCTCACTCTCCTCGCCCCACGCAGCCCCACGGTCCCGAGACGCCCCTGGCTGAGAACCAGCAGATGGCTGTGGCAGCGCCCGGCGGCAGGCACAGGGGCCGGTGCAGCGGGCTGTGGGACTGCAGCCTCCTGAGATGGAGCAGCCCCCTGGCACAACAGGCTCCTGCGCCACCTGGCAAGTCGGGCAAGCCTGAGGAGAAAAGAGCCACGGCGAGTGAGAGAGCAGGGCACATGGCCGAAGGAGCAGGCGGGGCTCCGGAACTTCCCAGCGCCCCCCAGAGCTCCCCCCACCCCAAACACAGGGGCCTGCTCCTGGGATGCAGCCTAGGCCCCAAGGCGAAACAGAGCTCCCTGGCTGGCTCCCCCAACCAGGCCCTGGGTCGGCTCAGCAGGAATCCCTGGGCTCCACTGGCCCTGAGCCCCCTGCCCTGTAGCTCCACCAGCCCACTGGGGGCCTGAGGGAAGGGGCCAGGGCAGGGGGGGTCTCAGTGCCGCAGTGGAGCTCCAAGTTCAGGCCAGCCTGCTGGGATGCTGCTCTTGACAGGCTCTGGGTGGGGGCCCGCCCAGGGTTGCCAGCCTCCAGGGGTAAAGCTCAGAGCCCTGGGGTGGTCAGAGTCCTGGCCAGGCGCTCAGTGGGGCCAGAGGCCCCCAGAGGCGAAGAGCAGGTGGGAGACATTTTCCCTGACTGGAGCCTCCAACCCCAGGAGGCACAGGGCTTCTGCCAGCTGCCAAGAGGCAAAGAGGAAGGGGATGGGCCATAAGCCTTGGTGCCAGCAGAGCTCCCACTACAGGGGGGCCATGCCTTGCCCTGCCCTATCCACCAGAAGTGTGGGGTCAGACTGGAAAAGGGGGCAAGAGGAGGGGGACAGCGCAGCCAGGGGTGTGGGGTCAGCACTGGGGATGGGGGTCTGAGGAGGGGACAGTGCAGCCTGGTGTGGGGTCAGCACCAGGTGATGGTGGAGCATGGGGAGGGGACAGTGCAGCCTGGCTGTGGGGGTCATCACTGGCGATGGGCGAGCATTGGGTAGGGGGACAGTGCAGCCTGAGCGTGGGGTCAGCACGGAGGATGGGGGAGCATGGGGAGGGGACAGTGCAGCCTGGGGTGTGGGGTCAGAACTATGGATAGGAGAACATGGGGAGGGGAAAGTGCAGCCTGGGTGTGGGGTCAGCACTGGGGATGGGGGATCATGGAGAGGGGACAGTGCAGCCTTGGTGTGGGGTCAGCACTGGAGATGGGGAGCATGGGGAGGGGGGACAGTATAGCCAGGGTGTGGGGTCAGCACTGGGGATGGGGAGCATGGGGAGGAGACAGCACAGCCTGGGTGTGGGGTCAGCACTGGGGATGGGGAGCATGGGGAGGGGACAGTGCAGCCTGGGTGTGGGGTCAGCACTGGGGATGGGGAGCATGGGGAGAGGACAGTGCAGCCCAGTTGTGGGGTCAGAACTGAGGATGGGGGAGCATGGGGAGGGGGGAGACAGTGCAGCCTGGGTGTGGGGTCAGCACTGAGGAAGGGGGAGCATGGGGAGGGGACAGTGCAGCCTGGGTGTGGGGTCAGAACTACAGAGAGGGGAACATTGGGAGGGGACAGTGCACCCTGGGTGTGGGGTCAGCACTGGGGATGGGGAGCATGGGGAGGGGGAGAGTGTAGCAGGGTATGGGGTCAGCACTGGGGATGGGTGAGCATGGGGAGGGGACAGTGCAGCCTGGGTGTGGGGTCAGCACTGGAGATGGGGAGCATGGGGAGGGGACAGCGCAGCCTGGGTGTGGGGTCAGCACTGGGGATGGGGGAGAATGGGGAAGAGACAGTGCAGCCTGGGTGTGAGGTCAGCACTGGGGATGGGGGAAAATGGGGAGGGGATATTGCAGCCTGGGTGTGGGGTCAGCACTGGGCATGGGGATCATGGGGAGGGGACAGTGCAGCCTGGTGTGGGGTCAGCACTGGGGATGGGGTAGCATGGGGAGGGGACAGTGCAGCCTGTGTGTGAGGTCAGCACTGGGGATGGGGGAGCAGGGGGAGAAGAGAGTGCAGCCTGGGTGTGGGGTCAGCACTGGGGATGGGGAGCATGGGGAGGGGGACAGTACAGCCTGGGTGTGGGGTCAGCACAGGGGATGGGGGAGCATGGGGAGGGGACAGTGCAGCCTGGGTGTGGGGTCAGCACTGGGGATGGGGAGCATGGGGAGGGGACAGTGCAGCCTGGGTGTGGGGTCAGCACTGGGGATGGGGAGCATGGGGAGGGGACAGTGCAGCCTGGGTGTGGGGTCAGCACTGGGGATGGGGGAGCATGGGGAGGGGACAGTGCAGCCTGGGTGTGGGGTCAGCACTGGGGATGGGGGAGCATGGGGAGGGGACAGTGCAGCCTGGGTGTGCGGTTAGCACTGGGGATGGGGGAGCATGGGGTGGGGACAGTGCAGCCTGGTAGTTGGGTCAGCACTGGGAATGGGGAATATGGGGAGGGGACATTGCAGCCTGGGTGTGGGGTCAGCACTGGGGATGGGGAGCATGGGGAGAGGACAGTGCACCCTGGGTGTGGGGTCAGCACTGGGGATGGGGAGCATGGGGAGGGGACAGTGCAGCCTGGGTGAGGGGTCAGCACTGGGGATGGGGAGCATGGGGAGGGGACAGTGCAGCCAGGGTGCAGGGTCAGCACTGGGGATGGGGAGCATGGGGAGGAGACAGTGTAGCCTGGGTGTGGGGTCAGCACTGGGGATGGGGAGCATGGGGAGGGGACAGTGCAGCCAGGGTGTGGGTCAGTACTGGGGATCAGGGGACAGACATGGGGAGGGGACAGTTTAGCCTGGGTGTTGGGTCAGCACTGGGGATGGGGAGCAAGGTGAGGAGGACAGCACTGCCTGGGTGTGGGGTCAGCGATGGGGATGGGGGAGCATGAGGAGGGGACAGTGCAGCCTTGGTGTGGGGTCAGCAGTGGGGATGGGGAGCATGGGGAGGGGACAGTGCAGCCTGGGTGTGGGGTCAGCACTGGGGATGGGGAGCATGGGGAGGGGACAGTGCAGCCTGGGTGTGGGGTCAGCACTGGGGATGGGGGAGCATGGGGAGGGGACAGTGCAGCCTGGGTGTGGGGTCAGCACTGGGGATGGGGGAACATGGGGAGGTGACAGTGCAGCCTGGGTGTGGGGTCAGCACAGCGGATAGGGGATCATGGGGAGGGGACAGTGCAGCCTGGGTGTGGGGTCAGCACAGGGGATGGGGGAGCATGGGGAGGGGACATTGCAGCCTGGGTGTGGGGTCAGCACTCGGGATGGGGAGCATGGGGAGGGGACAGTGCAGACTGGGTGTGGGGTCAGCACTGGGGATGGGGAGCATGGGGAGGAGGACAGCACTGCCTGGGTGTGGGGTCAGCACTGGGGATGGGGGAGCATGGGGAGGGGACAGTGCAGCCTGGGTGTGGGGTCAGCACAGGGGATGGGGGAGCATGGGGAGGGGACAGTGCAGCCTGGGTTTGGGGTCAGCACTGGGGATGGGGAGCATGGGGAGGGGACAGTGCAGCCTGGGTGTGGGGTCAGCACTGGGGATGGGGGAACATGGGGAGGGGACAGTGCAGCCTGGGTGTGGGGTCAGCACTGGGGATGGTGAGCATGGGGAGGGGACAGTGCAACCAGGGTGTGGGTCAGTACTGGGGATCAGGGGACAGGCATGGGGAGGGGACAGTTTAGCCTGGGTGTTGGGTCAGCACTGGGGATCCAGAGCAAGGTGAGGAGGACAGCACTGCTTGGGTGTGGGGTCAGCGATGGGGATGGGGGAGCATGGGGAGGGGACAGTGCCACAAGGGTGTGGGGTCAGCACTGGGGATGGGGAGCATGGGGAGGGGACAGTGCAGCCTGAGCGTGGGGTCAGCACTGGGGATGGGGAGCATGGGGAGGGGACAGTGCAGCCTGGGTGTGGGGTCAGCACTGGGGATGGGGAGCATGGGGAGGGGACAGTGCTGCCTGGGTGTGGTGTCAGCACTGGGGATGGGGAGCATGGGGAGGGGACAGTGCTGCCTGGGTGTGGGGTCAGCACTGGGGATGGGGAGCAGGGGAGGGGACAGTGCAGCCTGGGTGTGGGGTCAGCACTGGGGATGGGGAGCATGGGGAGGGGACAGTGCAGCCTGGGTGTGGGTTCAGCACTGGGGATGGGGAGCATGGGGAGGGGACAGTGCAGCCTGGGTGTGGGGTCAGCACAGTGGATGGGGGAGCATGGGGAGGGGACAGTGCAGTCTGGGTGTGGGGTCAGAACTGGGGATCAGGGGGCGGGCATGGGGAGGGGACAGTGCAGCCTGGGTGTGGGGTCAGCACTGGGGATGGGGAGCATGGGGAGGGGACAGTGCAGCCTGAGTGTGGGGTCAGCACTGGGGATGGGGAGCATGGGGAGGGGACAGTGCAGCCTGGGTGTGGGGTCAGCACTGGGGATAGGGAGCATGGGGAGGGGACAGTGCAGCCTGGGTGTGGGGTCAGCACTGGGGATGGGGAGCATGGGGAGGGGACAGTGCAGCCTGGGTGTGGGGTCAGCACTGGGGATGGGGAGCATGGGGAGGGGACAGTGAGCCTGGGTGTGGGGTCAGCACTGGGGATGGGGAGCATGGGGAGGGGACAGTGCAGCCTGGGTGGGGGGTCAGAACTGGGGATGGGGAGCATGGGGAAGGGACAGTGCAGCCTGGGTGTGGTGTCAGCACTGGGGATGGGGAGCATGGGGAGGGGACAGAGTAGCCTGGGTGTGGGGTCAGCACTGGGGATGGGGAGCATGGGGAGGGGACAGTGCAGCCTGGGTGTGGGGTCAGCACAGTGGATGGGGGAGCATGG
Organism: Erinaceus europaeus; assembly: GCF_950295315.1. Lineage (NCBI taxonomy): Eukaryota > Metazoa > Chordata > Mammalia > Eulipotyphla > Erinaceidae > Erinaceus > Erinaceus europaeus. The sequence goes on along the minus strand of NC_080185.1, from coordinate 1,330,140 downwards.
GGAGGGGACAGTGCAGTCTGGGTGTGGGGTCAGAACTGGGGATCAGGGGGCGGGCATGTGGAGGGGACAGTGCAGCCTGGGTGTGGGGTCAGCACTGGGGATGGGGAGCATGGGGAGGGGACAGTGCAGCCTGAGTGTGGGGTCAGCACTGGGGATGGGGAGCATGGGGAGGGGACAGTGCAGCCTGGGTGTGGGGTCAGCACTGGGGATGGGGAGCATGGGGAGGGGACAGTGCTGCCTGGGTGTGGGGTCAGCACTGGGGATGAGGAGCATGGGGAGGGGACAGTGCAGGCTGGGTGTGGGGTCAGCACTGGGGATGGGGAGCACGGGGAGGGGAGAGTGCAGCCTGGGTGTGGGGTCAGCACTGGGGATGGGGAGCATGGGGAGGGGACAGTGCAGCCTGGGTGTGGGGTCAGCACTGGGGATGGGGAGCATGGGGAGGGGACAGTGCAGCCTGGGTGTGGGGTCAGCACAGGGGATGGGGGAGCATGGGGAGGGGACAGTGCAGCCTGGGTGTGGGGTCAGCACTGGGGATGGGGAGCATGGGGAGGGGACAGTGCAGCCTGGGTGTGGGGTCAGCACAGGGGATGGGGGAGCATGGGGAGGGGACAGTGCAGTCTGGGTGTGGGGTCAGAACTGGGGATCAGGGGGCGGGCATGGGGAGGGGACAGTGCAGCCTGGGTGTGGGGTCAGCACTGGGGATGGGGAGCATGGGGAGGGGACAGTGCTGCCTGGGTGTGGGGTCAGTACTGGGGATGGGGAGCATGGGGAGGGGACAGTGCAGCCTGGGTGTGGGGTCAGCACAGGGGATGGGGAACATGGGGAGGGGACAGTGGAGCCTGGGTGTGGGGTCAGCACTGGGGATGGGGAGCATGGGGAGGGGACAGTGCAGCCTGGGTGTGGGGTCAGCACTGGGGATGGGGAGCATGGGGAGGGGACAGTGCAGCCTGGGTGTGGGGTCAGCACAGTGGATGGGGGAGCATGGGGAGGGGACAGTGCAGCCTGGGTGTGGGGTCAGCACTGGGGATGGGGAGCATGGGGAGGGGACAGTGCAGCCTGGGTGTGGGGTCAGCACTGGGGATGGGGAGCATGGGGAGGGGACAGTGCAGCCTGGGTGTGGGGTCAGCACTGGGGATTGGGGAGCATGGGGAGGGGACAGTGCAGCCTGGGTGTGGGGTCAGCACTGGGGATGGGGAGCATGGGGAGGGGACAGTGCAGCCTGGGTGTGGGGTCAGCACAGTGGATGGGGGAGCATGGGGAGGGGACAGTGCAGCCTGGGTGTGGGGTCAGCACTGGGGATGGGGAGCATGGGGAGGGGATAGTGCAGCCTGGGTGTGGGGTCAGCACTGGGGATGGGGAGCATGGGGAGGGGACAGTGCAGCCTGGGTGTGGGGTCAGCACTGGGGATGGGGAGCATGGGGAGGGGACAGTGCAGTCTGGGTGTGGGGTCAGAACTGGGGATGGGGAGCATGGGGAGGGGATAGTGCAGCCTGGGTGTGGGGTCAGCACTGGGGATGGGGAGCATGGGGAGGGGACAGTGCAGCCTGGGTGTGGGGTCAGCACTGGGGATGGGGAGCATGGGGAGGGGAAAGTGCAGTCTGGGTGTGGGGTCAGAACTGGGGATGGGGAGCATGGGGAGGGGACAGTGCAGTCTGGGTGTGGGGTCAGAACTGGGGATGGGGAGCATGGGGAGGGGATAGTGCAGCCTGGGTGTGGGGTCAGCACTGGGGATGGGGAGCATGGGGAGGGGAAAGTGCAGCCTGGGTGTGGGGTCAGCACTGGGGATGGGGAGCATGGGGAGGGGACAGTGCAGTCTGGGTGTGGGGTCAGCACTGGAGATGGGGAGCATGGGGAGGGGACAGCGCAGCCTGGGTGTGGGGTCAGCACTGGGGATGGGGGAGAATGGGGAAGAGACAGTGCAGCCTGGGTGTGAGGTCAGCACTGGGGATGGGGGAAAATGGGGAGGGGATATTGCAGCCTGGGTGTGGGGTCAGCACTGGGCATGGGGATCATGGGGAGGGGACAGTGCAGCCTGGTGTGGGGTCAGCACTGGGGATGGGGTAGCATGGGGAGGGGACAGTGCAGCCTGTGTGTGAGGTCAGCACTGGGGATGGGGGAGCAGGGGGAGAAGACAGTGCAGCCTGGGTGTGGGGTCAGCACTGGGGATGGGGAGCATGGGGAGGGGGACAGTACAGCCTGGGTGTGGGGTCAGCACAGGGGATGGGGGAGCATGGGGAGGGGACAGTGCAGCCTGGGTGTGGGGTCAGCACTGGGGATGGGGAGCATGGGGAGGGGACAGTGCAGCCTGGGTGTGGGGTCAACACTGGGGATGGGGAGCATGGGGAGGGGACAGTGCAGCCTGGGTGTGGGGTCAGCACTGGGGATGGGGGAGCATGGGGAGGGGACAGTGCAGCCTGGGTGTGGGGTCAGCACTGGGGATGGGGGAGCATGGGGAGGGGACAGTGCAGCCTGGGTGTGCGGTTAGCACTGGGGATGGGGCAGCATGGGGTGGGGACAGTGCAGCCTGGTAGTTGGGTGAGCACTGGGAATGGGGAATATGGGGAGGGGACATTGCAGCCTGGGTGTGGGGTCAGCACTGGGGATGGGGAGCATGGGGAGAGGACAGTGCACCCTGGGTGTGGGGTCAGCACTGGGGATGGGGAGCATGGGGAGGGGACAGTGCAGCCTGGGTGAGGGGTCAGCACTGGGGATGGGGAGCATGGGGAGGGGACAGTGCAGCCAGGGTGCAGGGTCAGCACTGGGGATGGGGAGCATGGGGAGGAGACAGTGTAGCCTGGGTGTGGGGTCAGCACTGGGGATGGGGAGCATGGGGAGGGGACAGTGCAGCCAGGGTGTGGGTCAGTACTGGGGATCAGGGGACAGACATGGGGAGGGGACAGTTTAGCCTGGGTGTTGGGTCAGCACTGGGGATGGGGAGCAAGGTGAGGAGGACAGCACTGCCTGGGTGTGGGGTCAGCGATGGGGATGGGGGAGCATGAGGAGGGGACAGTGCAGCCTTGGTGTGGGGTCAGCAGTGGGGATGGGGAGCATGGGGAGGGGACAGTGCAGCCTGGGTGTGGGGTCAGCACTGGGGATGGGGAGCATGGGGAGGGGACAGTGCAGCCTGGGTGTGGGGTCAGCACTGGGGATGGGGGAGCATGGGGAGGGGACAGTGCAGCCTGGGTGTGGGGTCAGCACTGGGGATGGGGGAACATGGGGAGGTGACAGTGCAGCCTGGGTGTGGGGTCAGCACAGCGGATAGGGGATCATGGGGAGTGGACAGTGCAGCCTGGGTGTGGGGTCAGCACAGGGGATGGGGGAGCATGGGGAGGGGACATTGCAGCCTGGGTGTGGGGTCAGCACTCGGGATGGGGAGCATGGGGAGGGGACAGTGCAGACTGGGTGTGGGGTCAGCACTGGGGATGGGGGAGCATGGGGAGGAGGACAGCACTGCCTGGGTGTGGGGTAAGCACTGGGGATGGGGGAGCATGGGGAGGGGACAGTGCAGCCTGGGTGTGGGGTCAGCACAGGGTATGGGGTAGCATGGGGAGGGGACAGTGCAGCCTGGGTTTGGGTTCAGCACTGGGGATGGGGAGCATGGGGAGGGGACAGTGCAGCCTGGGTGTGGGGTCAGCACTGGGGATGGGGGAACATGGGGAGGGGACAGTGCAGCCTGGGTGTGGGGTCAGCACTGGGGATGGGGAGCATGGGGAGGTGACAGTGCAGCCAGGGTGTGGGTCAGTACTGGGGATCAGGGGACAGGCATGGGGAGGGGACAGTTTAGCCTGGGTGTTGGGTCAGCACTGGGGATCCAGAGCAAGGTGAGGAGGACAGCACTGCTTGGGTGTGGGGTCAGCGATGGGGATGGGGGAGCATGGGGAGGGGACAGTGCCACAAGGGTGTGGGGTCAGCACTGGGGATGGGGAGCATGGGGAGGGGACAGTGCAGCCTGAGTGTGGGGTCAGCACTGGGGATGGGGAGCATGGGGAGGGGACAGTGCAGCCTGGGTGTGGGGTCAGCACTGGGGATGGGGAGCATGGGGAGGGGACAGTGCTGCCTGGGTGTGGTGTCAGCACTGGGGATGGGGAGCATGGGGAGGGGACAGTGCTGCCTGGGTGTGGGGTCAGCACTGGGGATGGGGAGCAGGGGAGGGGACAGTGCAGCCTGGGTGTGGGGTCAGCACTGGGGATGGGGAGCATGGGGAGGGGACAGTGCAGCCTGGGTGTGGGTTCAGCACTGGGGATGGGGAGCATGGGGAGGGGACAGTGCAGCCTGGGTGTGGGGTCAGCACAGTGGATGGGGGAGCATGGGGAGGGGACAGTGCAGTCTGGGTGTGGGGTCAGAACTGGGGATCAGGGGGCGGGCATGGGGAGGGGACAGTGCAGCCTGGGTGTGGGGTCAGCACTGGGGATGGGGAGCATGGGGAGGGGACAGTGCAGCCTGGGTGTGGGGTCAGCACTGGGGATGGGGAGCATGGGGAGGGGACAGTGCAGCCTGAGTGTGGGGTCAGCCCTGAGGATGGGGAGCATGGGGAGGGGACAGTGCAGCCTGGGTGTGGGGTCAGCACTGGGGATAGGGAGCATGGGGAGGGGACAGTGCAGCCTGGGTGTGGGGTCAGCACTGGGGATGGGGAGCATGGGGAGGGGACAGTGCAGCCTGGGTGTGGGGTCAGCACTGGGGATGGGGAGCATGGGGAGGGGACAGTGCAGCCTGGGTGTGGGGTCAGCACTGGGGATGGGGAGCATGGGGAGCGGACAGTGCAGCCTGGGTGGGGGGTCAGAACTGGGGATGGGGAGCATGGGGAAGGGACAGTGCAGCCTGGGTGTGGTGTCAGCACTGGGGATGGGGAGCATGGGGAGGGGACAGTGCAGCCTGGGTGTGGGGTCAGCACAGTGGATGGGGGAGCATGGGGAGGGGACAGTGCAGCCTGGGTGTGGGGTCAGCACTGGGGATGGGGAGCATGGGGAGGGGACAGTGCAGCCTGGGTGTGGGGTCAGCACTGGGGATGGGGAGCATGGGGAGGGGACAGTGCAGCCTGGGTGTGGGGTCAGCACTGGGGATTGGGGAGCATGGGGAGGGGACAGTGCAGCCTGGGTGTGGGGTCAGCACTGGGGATGGGGAGCATGGGGAGGGGACAGTGCAGCCTGGGTGTGGGGTCAGCACAGTGGATGGGGGAGCATGGGGAGGGGACAGTGCAGCCTGGGTGTGGGGTCAGCACTGGGGATGGGGAGCATGGGGAGGGGATAGTGCAGCCTGGGTGTGGGGTCAGCACTGGGGATGGGGAGCATGGGGAGGGGACAGTGCAGCCTGGGTGTGGGGTCAGCACTGGGGATGGGGAGCATGGGGAGGGGACAGTGCAGTCTGGGTGTGGGGTCAGAACTGGGGATGGGGAGCATGGGGAGGGGATAGTGCAGCCTGGGTGTGGGGTCAGCACTGGGGATGGGGAGCATGGGGAGGGGACAGTGCAGCCTGGGTGTGGGGTCAGCACTGGGGATGGGGAGCATGGGGAGGGGAAAGTGCAGTCTGGGTGTGGGGTCAGAACTGGGGATGGGGAGCATGGGGAGGGGACAGTGCAGTCTGGGTGTGGGGTCAGAACTGGGGATGGGGAGCATGGGGAGGGGATAGTGCAGCCTGGGTGTGGGGTCAGCACTGGGGATGGGGAGCATGGGGAGGGGAAAGTGCAGCCTGGGTGTGGGGTCAGCACTGGGGATGGGGAGCATGGGGAGGGGACAGTGCAGTCTGGGTGTGGGGTCAGCACTGGAGATGGGGAGCATGGGGAGGGGACAGCGCAGCCTGGGTGTGGGGTCAGCACTGGGGATGGGGGAGAATGGGGAAGAGACAGTGCAGCCTGGGTGTGAGGTCAGCACTGGGGATGGGGGAAAATGGGGAGGGGATATTGCAGCCTGGGTGTGGGGTCAGCACTGGGCATGGGGATCATGGGGAGGGGACAGTGCAGCCTGGTGTGGGGTCAGCACTGGGGATGGGGTAGCATGGGGAGGGGACAGTGCAGCCTGTGTGTGAGGTCAGCACTGGGGATGGGGGAGCAGGGGGAGAAGACAGTGCAGCCTGGGTGTGGGGTCAGCACTGGGGATGGGGAGCATGGGGAGGGGGACAGTACAGCCTGGGTGTGGGGTCAGCACAGGGGATGGGGGAGCATGGGGAGGGGACAGTGCAGCCTGGGTGTGGGGTCAGCACTGGGGATGGGGAGCATGGGGAGGGGACAGTGCAGCCTGGGTGTGGGGTCAACACTGGGGATGGGGAGCATGGGGAGGGGACAGTGCAACCTGGGTGTGGGGTCAGCACTGGGGATGGGGGAGCATGGGGAGGGGACAGTGCAGCCTGGGTGTGGGGTCAGCACTGGGGATGGGGGAGCATGGGGAGGGGACAGTGCAGCCTGGGTGTGCGGTTAGCACTGGGGATGGGGGAGCATGGGGTGGGGACAGTGCAGCCTGGTAGTTGGGTGAGCACTGGGAATGGGGAATATGGGGAGGGGACATTGCAGCCTTGGTGTGGGGTCAGCACTGGGGATGGGGAGCATGGGGAGAGGACAGTGCACCCTGGGTGTGGGGTCAGCACTGGGGATGGGGAGCATGGGGAGGGGACAGTGCAGCCTGGGTGAGGGGTCAGCACTGGGGATGGGGAGCATGGGGAGGGGACAGTGCAGCCAGGGTGCAGGGTCAGCACTGGGGATGGGGAGCATGGGGAGGAGACAGTGTAGCCTGGGTGTGGGGTCAGCACTGGGGATGGGGAGCATGGGGAGGGGACAGTGCAGCCAGGGTGTGGGTCAGTACTGGGGATCAGGGGACAGACATGGGGAGGGGACAGTTTAGCCTGGGTGTTGGGTCAGCACTGGGGATGGGGAGCAAGGTGAGGAGGACAGCACTGCCTGGGTGTGGGGTCAGCGATGGGGATGGGGGAGCATGAGGAGGGGACAGTGCAGCCTTGGTGTGGGGTCAGCAGTGGGGATGGGGAGCATGGGGAGGGGACAGTGCAGCCTGGGTGTGGGGTCAGCACTGGGGATGGGGAGCATGGGGAGGGGACAGTGCAGCCTGGGTGTGGGGTCAGCACTGGGGATGGGGGAGCATGGGGAGGGGACAGTGCAGCCTGGGTGTGGGGTCAGCACTGGGGATGGGGGAACATGGGGAGGTGACAGTGCAGCCTGGGTGTGGGGTCAGCACAGCGGATAGGGGATCATGGGGAGGGGACAGTGCAGCCTGGGTGTGGGGTCAGCACAGGGGATGGGGGAGCATGGGGAGGGGACATTGCAGCCTGGGTGTGGGGTCAGCACTCCGGATGGGGAGCATGGGGAGGGGACAGTGCAGACTGGGTGTGGGGTCAGCACTGGGGATGGGGGAGCATGGGGAGGAGGACAGCACTGCCTGGGTGTGGGGTAAGCACTGGGGATGGGGGAGCATGGGGAGGGGACAGTGCAGCCTGGGTGTGGGGTCAGCACAGGGTATGGGGTAGCATGGGGAGGGGACAGTGCAGCCTGGGTTTGGGTTCAGCACTGGGGATGGGGAGCATGGGGAGGGGACAGTGCAGCCTGGGTGTGGGGTCAGCACTGGGGATGGGGGAACATGGGGAGGGGACAGTGCAGCCTGGGTGTGGGGTCAGCACTGGGGATGGGGAGCATGGGGAGGTGACAGTGCAGCCAGGGTGTGGGTCAGTACTGGGGATCAGGGGACAGGCATGGGGAGGGGACAGTTTAGCCTGGGTGTTGGGTCAGCACTGGGGATCCAGAGCAAGGTGAGGAGGACAGCACTGCTTGGGTGTGGGGTCAGCGATGGGGATGGGGGAGCATGGGGAGGGGACAATGCCACAAGGGTGTGGGGTCAGCACTGGGGATGGGGAGCATGGGGAGGGGACAGTGCAGCCTGAGTGTGGGGTCAGCACTGGGGATGGGGAGCATGGGGAGGGGACAGTGCAGCCTGGGTGTGGGGTCAGCACTGGGGATGGGGAGCATGGGGAGGGGACAGTGCTGCCTGGGTGTGGTGTCAGCACTGGGGATGGGGAGCATGGGGAGGGGACAGTGCTGCCTGGGTGTGGGGTCAGCACTGGGGATGGGGAGCAGGGGAGGGGACAGTGCAGCCTGGGTGTGGGGTCAGCACTGGGGATGGGGAGCATGGGGAGGGGACAGTGCATCCTGGGTGTGGGTTCAGCACTGGGGATGGGGAGCATGGGGAGGGGACAGTGCAGCCTGGGTGTGGGGTCAGCACAGTGGATGGGGGAGCATGGGGAGGGGACAGTGCAGTCTGGGTGTGGGGTCAGAACTGGGGATCAGGGGGCGGGCATGGGGAGGGGACAGTGCAGCCTGGGTGTGGGGTCAGCACTGGGGATGGGGAGCATGGGGAGGGGACAGTGCAGCCTGGGTGTGGGGTCAGCACTGGGGATGGGGAGCATGGGGAGGGGACAGTGCAGCCTGAGTGTGGGGTCAGCCCTGAGGATGGGGAGCATGGGGAGGGGACAGTGCAGCCTGGGTGTGGGGTCAGCACTGGGGATAGGGAGCATGGGGAGGGGACAGTGCAGCCTGGGTGTGGGGTCAGCACTGGGGATGGGGAGCATGGGGAGGGGACAGTGCAGCCTGGGTGTGGGGTCAGCACTTGGGATGGGGAGCATGGGGAGGGGACAGTGCAGCCTGGGTGTGGGGTCAGCACTGGGGATGGGGAGCATGGGGAGCGGACAGTGCAGCCTGGGTGGGGGGTCAGAACTGGGGATGGGGAGCATGGGGAAGGGACAGTGCAGCCTGGGTGGGGTGTCAGCACTGGGGATGGGGAGCATGGGGAGGGGACAGAGTAGCCTGGGTGTTTGGTCATCACTGGGGATCAGGAGCATGGGGAGGGGACAGTGCAGCCTGGGTGTGGGGTCAGCACTGGGGATGGGGAGCATGGGGAGGGGACAGTGCAGCCTGGGTGTGGGGTCAGCACAGTGGATGGGGGAGCATGGGGAGGGGACAGTGCAGTCTGGGTGTGGGGTCAGAACTGGGGATCAGGGGGCTGGCATGTGGAGGGGACAGTGCAGCCTGGGTGTGGCGTCAGCACTGGGGATGGGGAGCATGGGGAGGGGACAGTGCTGCCTGGGTGTGGGGTCAGTACTGGGGATGGGGAGCATGGAGAGGGGACAGTGCAGCCTGGGTGTGGGGTCAGCACAGGGGATGGGGAGCATGGGGAGGGGACAGTGGAGCCTGGGTGTGGGGTCAGCACTGGGGATGGGGAGCATGGGGAGGGGACAGTGCAGCCTGGGTGTGGGGTCAGCACTGGGGATGGGGAGCATGGGGAGGGGACAGTGCAGCCTGGGTGTGGGGTCAGCACAGTGGATGGGGGAGCATGGGGAGGGGACAGTGCAGCCTGGGTGTGGGGTCAGCACTGGGGATGGGGAGCATGGGGAGGGGACAGTGCAGCCTGGGTGTGGGGTCAGCACTGGGGATGGGGAGCATGGGGAGGGGACAGTGCAGCCTGGGTGTGGGGTCAGCACTGGGGATGGGGGAGCATGGGGAGGGGACAGTGCAGCCTGGGTGTGGGGTCAGCACTGGGGATGGGGAGCATGGGGAGGGGACAGTGCAGCCTGGGTGTGGGGTCAGCACAGTGGATGGGGGAGCATGGGGAGGGGACAGTGCAGCCTGGGTGTGGGGTCAGGACTGGGGATGGGGAGCATGGGGAGGGGATAGTGCAGCCTGGGTGTGGGGTCAGCACTGGGGATGGGGAGCATGGGGAGGGGACAGTGCAGCCTGGGTGTGGGGTCAGCACTGGGGATGGGGAGCATGGGGAGGGGACAGTGCAGTCTGGGTGTGGGGTCAGAACTGGGGATGGGGAGCATGGGGAGGGGATAGTGCAGCCTGGGTGTGGGGTCAGCACTGGGGATGGGGAGCATGGGGAGGGGATAGTGCACCCTGGGTGTGGGGTGAGCACTGGGGATGGGGAGCATGGGGAGGGGACAGTGCAGCCTGGGTGAGGGGTCAGCACTGGGGATGGGGAGCATGGGGAGGGGACAGTGCAGCCAGGGTGCAGGGTCAGCACTGGGGATGGGGAGCATGGGGAGGAGACAGTGTAGCCTGGGTGTGGGGTCAGCACTGGGGATGGGGAGCATGGGGAGGGGACAGTGCAGCCAGGGTGTGGGTCAGTACTGGGGATCAGGGGACAGACATGGGGAGGGGACAGTTTAGCCTGGGTGTTGGGTCAGCACTGGGGATGGGGAGCAAGGTGAGGAGGACAGCACTGCCTGGGTGTGGGGTCAGCGATGGGGATGGGGGAGCATGAGGAGGGGACAGTGCAGCCTTGGTGTGGGGTCAGCAGTGGGGATGGGGAGCATGGGGAGGGGACAGTGCAGCCTGGGTTTGGGTTCAGCACTGGGGATGGGGAGCATGGGGAGGGGACAGTGCAGCCTGGGTGTGGGGTCAGCACTGGGGATGGGGGAACATGGGGAGGGGACAGTGCAGCCTGGGTGTGGGGTCAGCACTGGGGATGGGGAGCATGGGGAGGTGACAGTGCAGCCAGGGTGTGGGTCAGTACTGGGGATCAGGGGACAGGCATGGGGAGGGGACAGTTTAGCCTGGGTGTTGGGTCAGCACTGGGGATCCAGAGCAAGGTGAGGAGGACAGCACTGCTTGGGTGTGGGGTCAGCGATGGGGATGGGGGAGCATGGGGAGGGGACAGTGCCACAAGGGTGTGGGGTCAGCACTGGGGATGGGGAGCATGGGGAGGGGACAGTGCAGCCTGAGTGTGGGGTCAGCACTGGGGATGGGGAGCATGGGGAGGGGACAGTGCAGCCTGGGTGTGGGGTCAGCACTGGGGATGGGGAGCATGGGGAGGGGACAGTGCTGCCTGGGTGTGGTGTCAGCACTGGGGATGGGGAGCATGGGGAGGGGACAGTGCTGCCTGGGTGTGGGGTCAGCACAGGGGATGGGGAGCAGGGGAGGGGACAGTGCAGCCTGGGTGTGGGGTCAGCACAGGGGATGGGGAGCATGGGGAGGGGACAGTGCAGCCTGGGTGTGGGTTCAGCACTGGGGATGGGGAGCATGGGGAGGGGACAGTGCAGCCTGGGTGTGGGGTCAGCACAGTGGATGGGGGAGCATGGGGAGGGGACAGTGCAGTCTGGGTGTGGGGTCAGAACTGGGGATCAGGGGGCGGGCATGGGGAGGGGACAGTGCAGCCTGGGTGTGGGGTCAGCACTGGGGATGGGGAGCATGGGGAGGGGACAGTGCAGCCTGAGTGTGGGGTCAGCCCTGAGGATGGGGAGCATGGGGAGGGGACAGTGCAGCCTGGGTGTGGGGTCAGCACTGGGGATAGGGAGCATGGGGAGGGGACAGTGCAGCCTGGGTGTGGGGTCAGCACTGGGGATGGGGAGCATGGGGAGGGGACAGTGCAGCCTGGGTGTGGGGTCAGCACTGGGGATGGGGAGCATGGGGAGGGGACAGTGCAGCCTGGGTGTGGGGTCAGCACTGGGGAAGGGGAGCATGGGGAGCGGACAGTGCAGCCTGGGTGGGGGGTCAGAACTGGGGATGGGGAGCATGGGGAAGGGACAGTGCAGCCTGGGTGTGGTGTCAGCACTGGGGATGGGGAGCATGGGGAGGGGACAGAGTAGCCTGGGTGTGGGGTCATCACTGGGGATGGGGAGCATGGGGAGGGGACAGTGCAGCCTGGGTGTGGGGTCAGCACTGGGGATGGGGAGCATGGGGAGGGGACAGTGCAGCCTGGGTGTGGGGTCAGCACAGTGGATGGGGGAGCATGGGGAGGGGACAGTGCAGTCTGGGTGTGGGGTCAGAACTCGGGATCAGGGGGCGGGCATGTGGAGGGGACAGTGCAGCCTGGGTGTGGCGTCAGCACTGGGGATGGGGAGCATGGGGAGGGGACAGTGCTGCCTGGGTGTGGGGTCAGTACTGGGGATGGGGAGCATGGAGAGGGGACAGTGCAGCCTGGGTGTGGGGTCAGCACAGGGGATGGGGAGCATGGGGAGGGGACAGTGGAGCCTGGGTGTGGGGTCAGCACTGGGGATGGGGAGCATGGGGAGGGGACAGTGCAGCCTGGGTGTGGGGTCAGCACTGGGGATGGGGAGCATGGGGAGGGGACAGTGCAGTCTGGGTGTGGGGTCAGCACAGTGGATGGGGGAGCATGGGGAGGGGACAGTGCAGCCTGGGTGTGGGGTCAGCACTGGGGATGGGGAGCATGGGGAGGGGACAGTGCAGCCTGGGTGTGGGGTCAGCACTGGGGATGGGGAGCATGGGGAGGGGACAGTGCAGCCTGGGTGTGGGGTCAGCACTGGGGATGGGGGAGCATGGGGAGGGGACAGTGCAGCCTGGGTGTGGGGTCAGCACTGGGGATGGGGAGCATGGGGAGGGGACAGTGCAGCCTGGGTGTGGGGTCAGCACAGTGGATGGGGGAGCATGGGGAGGGGACAGTGCAGCCTGGGTGTGGGGACAGCACTGGGGATGGGGAGCATGGGGAGGGGATAGTGCAGCCTGGGTGTGGGGTCAGCACTGGGGATGGGGAGCATGGGGAGGGGACAGTGCAGCCTGGGTGTGGGGTCAGCACTGGGGATGGGGAGCATGGGGAGGGGACAGTGCAGTCTGGGTGTGGGGTCAGAACTGGCGATGGGGAGCATGGGGAGGGGATAGTGCAGCCTGGGTGTGGGGTCAGCATTGGGGATGGGGAGCATGGGGAGGGGATAGTGCACCCTGGGTGTGGGGTCAGCACTGGGGATGGGGAGCATGGGGAGGGGACAGTGCAGCCTGGGTGAGGGGTCAGTACTGGGGATGGGGAGCATGGGGAGGGGACAGTGCAGCCAGGGTGCAGGGTCAGCACTGGGGATGGGGAGCATGGGGAGGAGACAGTGTAGCCTGGGTGTGGGGTCAGCACTGGGGATGGGGAGCATGGGGAGGGGACAGTGCAGCCAGGGTGTGGGTCAGTACTGGGGATCAGGGGACAGACATGGGGAGGGGACAGTTTAGCCTGGGTGTTGGGTCAGCACTGGGGATGGGGAGCAAGGTGAGGAGGACAGCACTGCCTGGGTGTGGGGTCAGCAATGGGGATGGGGGAGCATGAGGAGGGGACAGTGCAGCCTTGGTGTGGGGTCAGCAGTGGGGATGGGGAGCATGGGGAGGGGACAGTGCAGCCTGGGTGTGGGGTCAGCACTGGGGATGGGGAGCATGGGGAGGGGACAGTGCAGCCTGGGTGTGGGGTCAGCACTGGGGATGGGGAGCATGGGGAGGGGACAGTGCAGCCTGGGTGTGAGGTCAGCACTGGGGATGGGGGAACATGGGGAGGTGACAGTGCAGCCTGGGTGTGGGGTCAGCACAGCGGATAGGGGATCATGGGGAGGGGACAGTGCAGCCTGGGTGTGGGGTCAGCACAGGGGATGGGGGAGCATGGGGAGGGGACAGTGCAGCCTGGGTGTGGGGTCAGCACTGGGGATGGGGAGCATGGGGAGGGGACAGTGCAGACTGGGTGTGGGGTCAGCACTGGGGATGGGGAGCATGGGGAGGGGACAGTGCAGCCTGGGTGTGGGGTCAGCACAGGGTATGGGGGAGCATGGGGAGGGGACAGTGCAGCATGGGTGTGGGGTCAGCACTGGGGATGGGGAGCATGGGGAGGGGATAGTGCACCCTGGGTGTGGGGTCAGCACTGGGGATGGGGAGCATGGGGAGGGGACAGTGCAGCCTGGGTGAGGGGTCAGCACTGGGGATGGGGAGCATGGGGAGGGGACAGTGCAGCCAGGGTGCAGGGTCAGCACTGGGGATGGGGAGCATGGGGAGGAGACAGTGTAGCCTGGGTGTGGGGTCAGCACTGGGGATGGGGAGCATGGGGAGGGGACAGTGCAGCCAGGGTGTGGGGTCAGCACTGGGGATGGGGAGCATGGGGAGGGGACAGTGCAGCCTGGGTGGGGGGTCAGAACTGGGGATGGGGAGCATGGGGAAGGGACAGTGCAGCCTGGGTGTGGTGTCAGCACTGGGGATGGGGAGCATGGGGAGGGGACAGAGTAGCCTGGGTGTGGGGTCAGCACTGGGGATGGGGAGCATGGGGAGGGGACAGTGCAGCCTGGGTGTGGTGTCAGCACTGGGGATGGGGAGCATGGGGAGGGGACAGTGCAGCCTGGGTGTGGGGTCAGCACAGTGGATGGGGGAGCATGGGGAGGGGACAGTGCAGTCTGGGTGTGGGGTCAGAACTGGGGATCAGGGGGCGGGCATGTGGAGGGGACAGTGCAGCCTGGGTGTGGGGTCAGCACTGGGTATGGGGAGCATGGGGAGGGGACAGTGGAGCCTGAGTGTGGGGTCAGCATTGGGGATGGGGAGCATAGGGAGGGGACAGTGCAGCCTGTGTGTGGGGTCAGCACTGGGGATGGGGAGCATGGGGAGGGGACAGTGCTGCCTGGGTGTGGGGTCAGCACTGGGGATGAGGAGCATGGGGAGGGGACAGTGCAGGCTGGGTGTGGGGTCAGCACTGGGGATGGGGAGCATGGGGAGGTGACAGTGCAGCCAGGGTGTGGGTCAGTACTGGGGATCAGGGGACAGGCATGGGGAGGGGACAGTTTAGCCTGGGTGTTGGGTCAGCAATGGGGATCCAGAGCAAGGTGAGGATGACAGCACTGCTTGGGTGTGGGGTCAGCGATGGGGATGGGGGAGCATGGGGAGGGGACAGTGCCACAAGGGTGTGGGGTCAGCACTGGGGATGGGGAGCATGGGGAGGGGACAGTGCAGCCTGAGTGTGGGGTCAGCACTGGGGATGGGGAGCATGGGGAGGGGACAGTGCAGCCTGGGTGTGGGGTCAGCACTGGGGATGGGGAGCATGGGGAGGGGACAGTGCTGCCTGGGTGTGGTGTCAGCACTGGGGATGGGGAGCATGGGGAGGGGACAGTGCTGCCTGGGTGTGGGGTCAGCACTGGGGATGGGGAGCAGGGGAGGGGACAGTGCAGCCTGGGTGTGGGGTCAGCACTGGGGATGGGGAGCATGGGGAGGGGACAGTGCAGCCTGGGTGTGGGGTCAGCACTGGGGATGGGGAGCATGGGGAGGGGACAGTGCAGCCTGGGTGTGGGGTCAGCACAGTGGATGGGGGAGCATGGGGAGGGGACAGTGCAGTCTGGGTGTGGGGTCAGAACTGGGGATCAGGGGGCGGGCATGGGGAGGGGACAGTGCAGCCTGGGTGTGGGGTCAGCACTGGGGATGGGGAGCATGGGGAGGGGACAGTGCAGCCTGAGTGTGGGGTCAGCACTGGGGATGGGGAGCATGGGGAGGGGACAGTGCAGCCTGGGTGTGGGGTCAGCACTGGGATAGGGAGCATGGGGAGGGGGACAGTGCAGCCTGGGTGTGGGGTCAGCACTGGGGATGGGGAGCATGGGGAGGGGACATTGCAGCCTGGGTGTGGGGTCAGCACTGGGGATGGGGAGCATGGGGAGGGGACAGTGCAGCCTGGGTGTGGGGTCAGCACTGGGGATGGGGAGCATGGGGAGGGGACAGTACAGCCTGGGTGGGGGGTCAGAACTGGGGATGGGGAGCATGGGGAAGGGACAGTGCAGCCTGGGTGTGGTGTCAGCACTGGGGATGGGGAGCATGGGGAGGGGACAGAGTAGCCTGGGTGTGGGGTCATCACTGGGGATGGGGGGCATGGGGAGGGGACAGTGCAGCCTGGGTGTGGGGTCAGCACTGGGGATGGGGAGTATGGGGAGGGGACAGTGCAGCCTGGGTGTGGGGTCAGCACAGTGGATGGGGGGAGCATGGGGAGGGGACAGTGCAGTCTGGGTGTGGGGTCAGAACTGGGGATCAGGGGGCGGGCATGTGGAGGGGACAGTGCAGCCTGGGTGTGGGGTCAGCACTGGGGATGGGGAGCATGGGGAGGGGACAGTGCAGCCTGAGTGTGGGGTCAGCACTGGGGATGGGGAGCATGGGGAGGGGACAGTGCAGCCTGGGTGTGGGGTCAGAACTGGGGATCAGGGGGCGGGCATGGGGAGGGGACAGTGCAGCCTGGGTGTGGGGTCAGCACAGTGGATGGGGAGCATGGGGAGGGGACAGTGCAGCCTGGGTGTGGGGTCAGCACTGGGGATGGGGAGCATGGGGAGGGGATAGTGCAGCCTGGGTGTGGGGTCAGCACTGGGGATGGGGAGCATGGGGAGGGGAAAGTGCAGCCTGGGTGTGGGGTCAGCACTGGGGATGGGGAGCATGGGGAGGGGACAGTGCAGTCTGGGTGTGGGGTCAGAACTGGGGATGGGGAGCATGGGGAGGGGATAGTGCAGCCTGGGTGTGGGGTCAGCACTGGGGATGGGGAGCATGGGGAGGGGACAGTGCAGCCTGGGTGTGGGGTCAGCACTGGGGATGGGGAGCATGGGGAGGGGACAGTGCAGTCTGGGTGTGGAGTCAGAACTGGGGATGGGGAGCATGGGGAGGGGACAGTGCAGCCTGGGTGTGGGGTCAGCACTGGGGATGGGGAGCATGGGGAGGGGACAGTGAGCCTGGGTGTGGGGTCAGCACTGGGGATGGGGAGCATGGGGAGGGGACATTGCAGCCTAGGTGTGGGGTCAGCACTGGGGATGGGGAGCATGGGGAGGGGAGAGTGCAGCCTGGGTGTGGGGTCAGCACTGGGGATGGGGAGCATGGGGAGGGGACAGTGAAGCCTGGGTGTGGGGTCAGCACTGGGGATGGGGAGCATGGGGAGGGGACAGTGCAGCCTGGGTGTGGGGTCAGCACTGGGGATGGGGAGCATGGGGAGGGGACAGTGCAGCCTGGGTGTGGGGTCAGCACTGGGGATGGGGAGCATGGGGAGGGGACAGTGCAGCCTGGGTGTGGGGTCAGCACAGTGGATGGGGGAGCATGGGGAGGGGACAGTGCAGCCTGGGTGTGGGGTCAGCACTGGGGATGGGGAGCATGGGGAGGGGATAGTGCAGCCTGGGTGTGGGGTCAGCACTGGGGATGGGGAGCATGAGGAGGGGACAGTGCAGCCTGGGTGTGGGGTCAGCACTGGGGATGGGGAGCATGGGGAGGGGACAGTGCAGTCTGGGTGTGGGGTCAGAACTGGGGATGGGGAGCATGGGGAGGGGATAGTGCAGCCTGGGTGTGGGGTCAGCACTGTGTATGGGGAGCATGGGGAGGGGACAGTGCAGCCTGGGTGTGGGGTCAGCACTGGGGAT